>NW_028253001.1:0-14164 GCF_964263255.1 Lissotriton vulgaris
AAACTAGGTCCCGGAGGCCAGAGAGGTCAGCTCCAAAAACACCACACTATCATTTGGGAGGCACACATAAGGAAGATCCGGGAAGCCAAAAGTACAACAAATCCAAAGGTATCCATTCATATTGCATCTGATGATGACGAGGGGCTGATCCTGCATGGGGAAGTGAAGAAGCGACAGACATTTTTTCTGGTACACCCAGTACCCCTGGCAGCAGCACTGCAGTGGTAGCACCCACACCAGCTACCTCAGCAACATGTATGAGGCACAATAAGAGTCTGGGAGAGACACCAATACGGAAAAGTACATCAATGAGCCTAACTGGGTTGAAGAAGTCTGGATCATCATCATCACATATGAACACGGTCCAGACCACCATTAAAAGCATGTTTTGGTCACAGCCACCCAATGGCACGTCTGTATAATGCAAAGCAGGCTAAAATGCTAGCGCTGGACCTTCTCCCTTTTTCTTTCGTGGAAGGGGTGGGTTTTCTAGAATTTGTGGCAACAGTCTGCCCTAAATGGAAGGTTCCTAGCCGGTCCTATTTTGCCAGAATTGCGGTTCTAGCACTACATGAAGGTGCGCTGGAAGTGATTGGGTCAGCTTTGCAGAAGAGTGCTGTTCACACTATCCACCTGACAACAGATATGTGGACCAGTTGCCAAGCCGTGGATTACATGTGCATCATTGCACACTGGGTCTCTTTTGCAGGGGTTAGGGAAAAGTTGTCTACAGGTGTTGACCATGCCACAATTTTTCAAGCGATTCGGAAACATGCAACAGTAGCCATGTTTGCCATGGAGAAGTTTAAGAGTAAGGTCTGTAAATGGCTGGTGCCAAGAAGTCGCATGATTGGTTATGTTTCCACAGATATAGCAGTAATATAGTTAAGGCCATGCATGATGGTGGCTACTTCAGAGTGCTGTGTTTGGCGCACTGCATTAACATTATTGTTCAAGATTTCTTGAAAAGAGAAACACAGTCAGCAAGTTACTGACCACCTGCCGAAAAATCGGCACACATTTCAGCCATTCTTTTAAGGCCCGGAAGGAGTTGAGGATCGGTCAAAGGACTCATCCAGGAGGTGGCAACACGTTGAAACTCAACCTTCTACATGCTTGAACGTCTGTTTGAGCAGTACTTGGTGATCAATGAGTATGTCAATAGCATTAACATACGGTCTGCTGCTATGAAAGACATGAGGCTAGAGCCGGAGGAGAGGGACCTAGTTAAAAGCCTGACAGACATGCTTCGTCCTTTTGATGTCTTCATCCGTGAAGTCAGCAGGGAGGACTGTAGTTTGGGCAAAGCTATCCCATTGTTGTTCATGCTAAAGCAACAACTGAAGGCGGTGTCTTCAAAGTTCCGAGCTGATGTTCACAAACAAGAAGCATATCGGTTGGCGGAGAGCTTATTAAGCCGCCTACTTGTCAATGAAAGGCTTAAAAAATACATTCAGAACAACATTACATTTGTGCCACTATTCTGGAACCACGGTACAAAAAGGCACTGACCAGCAAAGTATTCATTCCTTTTGATGAAGAAGATGTTTCAAAATACAAACATTGGCTAGCTGTGTTAGTCACTCGGTTCGAAAAAGAGCAGCAGGAAATTGAAGGAAACACCACAAGTACTACTGAAGCAGCAGCCCATCCGGCGTCAAGGTCCATTTCTGTGGCCGAAGGCAGTCACTTTCCCTCACAGCTGTTACCAACAGCAGCAACAGCATCCTCGTCATCATTACCTGCACCAGGCTCAGCCATGATATTGTCAGAAGCAGATTGGATAAATCGGCAAAGGTTTGCTCCCTCCAGTGTTGATGCAAAGGAAACACATGGAATGCAAAGTGAAGCACCACCCAGGGAGACCCTTGAGTGGATGGTGCAGGCCTATCTTAATGACCCAACAGAGGTCTACATTGATCGTGACCTATTGGTGTATTGGTAGGGGAAAAGGTCTCACTGGCCACTGCTCAGCAGGCTGGCTATAAATTATTTGTCTTTCCCACTCGCAAGCGTGTCTTCAGAACGAGTTTTCAGTGCTGCTGGTGCCATTGTCACTTCAAAAAGGTGCAGCCTCTCGCCCGAAAATATGGAGAGGTTAATAATGATCAAGATGAATCAGCACTCCATACCACCAGATTACAAAATACGTGAATCCACGCAGGAAGAAGAGGACACCGACTTAGGTGACAGAAGCTCTTCTCTGTTAGCTGACCTTCTCCATGTTCAATTCACAAAGTTTGAGGACGAGCTCTACTTCCCTGACAACTAGGCTTGAAAAACATACTTTTTGTTTTCTTCCGTCCTTTTTGACTTTTATTCCTGTGTGCCTTTCTTTGATTTGCAACTTTTAGCACAACAAAACTTTAATCACAACAAATCCATCAGCAGCACAGTCTTCGTCTTATTTTCCATATTGAAGGTGCCGCTGTCTGCATTCCTGAAGTACACAACTCAGTCATGCTCCTCTTTCCTCCTCCTCCAGACTCCCCCTATCAATTTCCCTCAAGGCAGATGTCCGGATTACGCAGAATCTAGAAACCGTCGCTTCAGTCCATACACGAGTCCCCTCAAAAGAAGTGGGACCGGAATGACTCACTATGCTGACTGCACCTTCTGAAATTGACACGAGAGGCTGCCCTGTGGCTCTTCACATAAGAATAAAATGATGACAAGTGGAACAGGTAATGAATGATGAGATGGCATGCAGTGGTGGACAACACTGGCTGTCTGGCTGTGATGAAAGCAACTGTTGTTTGTTTGTTGTGCATGAAGTGAATCCTATCTATGTGTTCTGTTATTATTATTTAATCTTTTACACACTGAATGTAACTCAAGTGTACTCTGTTACCTTGTTTAATACAAATTGTACTTCTACTGCAGGGACAGCCACTACGTTGCATTTTTCAATATGGAAAATGTCCTTGGACTCAGTGTATAGACAACATTGAGTTTGCCAATAACATACCATGATGATGAGTCTTGATGATTAAAGTTACATATTATCTTTATTCTTTACACAGTCACTTACTGGGATGGATGGATCATCATCATTGTTGGTTTACTGAAGAAATATGGCCGTTTTGTGAGTGGCAAACAACAGGTAAACAAGTCAGCAACAACCACAGCAGACCTACATGTCTTTCTAGTCGTGGTATGGAAGTGGTCAAGCCAGTGTAGTGTATGTCAGAGACCAGACAGCAGTTCATGTAAAATTGTGGTTATGTGGCTTGCTGCATAAAATTAGATATGCTTTGTCTGTCTGTGTCAAAGAGGTATGCTACATCATCAGGTTGGTTCACTCAGTGGTGCCTGCCTTGACAGTCTGCATGGCCCTGGCCTGCTGTGTGCAATTACTATCCTTGAAAAGGAGACTCAGAGTACACACTTTAGAAATGATGCCTGTATATAATACTGTCGCCTCTGAAAGTGTTATTTTTGCACTAGACACCGTACCTTAAATTTTTTCTCAGTGCTGTTTTAATATCCCTTCCTGTTTTTCCATCAAAAATTGCAGGCCGACTTTTACCTTATGCCATGAGAACAAGCCATGAGAGCACCATCAATCCGTAATTCTGCATCCGCCAGGCAGGCAGTGGACAGTGTGTCTGGTCACCAAGATTGATCGACGGAGTGTCAGATGGAATGGAGGAGTACCACAAATAAGAGGAATGGCTGGATGCATGCAACTTCCCAAAATGAACAGGACAACAACAACATACAGTTACAGTATCCTCTTCACTTTTCCTTATCGTTTAAATAACTTATTGTTGTGAACTTCTATGAGTGTGACTCTCTGCTTCAAATTCATCCCTACAGCTATTTCATACCTTTCTTTGCTATTTTTAAAACTAATGTAATGTACTACTAAGTCATTCTCTCTCTGAGTGAAATTGCGTAATTACAGCAGCCCTGTACTGTCCAATAGTTTAGTACTACTTAGTATGTTGTAGTTAGTACTACTTTTCAGTAACTGAACCATCCCTTTAGCAAAAAACTTCATGCGTGCACTTCCTTTATGTCCCTTAAAATGTTTATGGATATCTTCGCATCCAAAGATTTGTTTTTCTTCATTTGTTGTTTGTCCATGCTGTGTTTTCTTTCCTCTCCACAAAACTTTCCCAAAAAAACCCATTCCCATCCTAACCCTCTTCCCCCGGGCTGTGAGGTTTTCATTGAGGTGTGACTAAATGACAGCAATGATTCCACACACTTGCTGGGGAGGATAAGGTGCAAACAACCTCCTCAAATCAATTTTAAGGCAGCTAGATGAATCGTAGGATATTGTAATTCTGCTTAAAAAAACACCGAGGAGTATTTTCAAATCAAATCTGAATTTCATGCCCACCATCGATTGGATCCATCGTCAACATCATCCTCCTACATGTCAAGGCTTGTTACGCTGCTGTGTCACAGTTCTTGTTGTAGCAACATTCATCCATGCACATTACTTTTTCCCATACTTATCTTCAGCATTGCTTCGGCTACAAATATACTGTTCCTTCTAATACTCCACTCAGGCCACTCAATGTCTAATTTTTTTCTTTTGTTTTTCATATGCTCCTACTGCTAGTGTGGTACCACTCTTACTACCACCACAACAATGGAATTTCTGTCCTGGATATATTTCATGGGCAACCGTAATCGCCATTTGCCATGCAGCCAGCGCTGTGCCTAGCTCTATTCTCAAACATGAATCACAGGAAAGATAAGCATTTTGGGGAGGTAGAATAATGGGTTAGGACTTGGAGGAGAGGAGAGACTGACAAAGCATCCTGGTTCACCGACGAACTCAAGAGCTCCAAAAAGAACTGCCGAGCCCTCGAGAAAACCTGGCGCAGAGACCCGACACCAGACAAAATGTCCACCCTCAAGCTCGCAAGTCGAAAACAGCACCAACTGATCCACGCCACCAAGAAAACCGCTTTAAAGGAACGACTGGACAACAACGCCCACAACAGCAAGGAACTCTTCAACATCGTCAAAGAGCTCTCCAACCCCAGCGCCGGAAACAACAACATCACCCCATCGCAAGACCTCTGCAACTCGCTCGCCTCGTTCTTCCACAGCAAGATCGCAGACATACACAACAGCTTCAGCACACAGCCGACGCACCCTACAACCGCACCAATGCACCCCACCACCACCCTCCACGCCTGGACCCCGATCAACACTGAAGACACCATCCGCATGATGAACTCCATCCACTCCGGATCACCAACCGACCCCTGCCCTCACCACGTCTTCAACAAGGCCGACTCTGTCATCGCACCCCATCTACGGGACATCATCAACGCCTCCTTCAACACCGCAACCTTCCCAGAGAGCTGGAAGCATGCCGAACTCAGCGGCCTACTAAAGAAACCATCAGCAGACCCCACCGACCTCAAAAACTACCGCTCCATCTCGCTCCTCCCGTTTCCTGCCAAAGTCATCGAGAAGACCGTCAACAGACAGCTGGCCGCCTTCCTCGAGTCGAATGGATCCCTCAACCGCTCGCAGTCCGGCTTCCGGGCCAACCACAGTACCGAGACCGCCCTCATCGCAGCCACAGACGACATCCGAACCCTGCTCGACAACGGGGAAACAGCGGCCCTCATCCTCCTGGACCTCTCCGCGGTGTTGGACACGGTCTGCCACCGCACCCTAGTGCAGCGCCTCAACAACATCGGAATCCAGGAGAAGGCACTTGACTGGATCATCTTCCTCGCTGGAAGAACACAGAGAGTCTGCCTCCCCCGTCCGGATCAGAAGCCACCGAAGTCATCTGCGGCGTACCACAAGGATTATCACTCAGCCCCACGCTGTTCAACATCTACATGAGCCCCCTCGCAGCCATTGCACGCCAACACAACCTCAACATCATCTCCTACGCCGACGACACCCAGCTGATCCTCTCCCTCACCAACAACCCCACCACCGCCAGAACCAACCTACACGAAGGGATGAAAGACGTAGCCGAGTAGATGATGAACAGCCGCCTGAAACTGAACTCAGATAAGACGGAAGTCCTCATCCTGGGATCATCGCCCTCTGCCTGGGACGACTCCTGGTGGCCCCCTGCCCTGGGCAGCGCACCCAAACCAACAGACCACGCATGCAACCTGGGCTTCATCCTGGACTCCTCCCTCTCCATGACCAGACAAGTTAACGCTGTCTCCTCGTCATGCTTCAACATCCTTCGCATGCTACGTAAGATCATCTGGTGGATCCCCACCGAAACCAGGAAGACAGTCGCCCAGGCCCTAGTCACCAGCCAACTGGACTACGGCAACTCCCTCTACGCCGGAACCACTGCAAAACTCCAGAAAAGACTCCAGCGCATACAGAACGCCTCAGCACGACTCATCCTGGACATCCCCCGACACAGCCACATCTCCGCACACCTGAGAAACCTGCACTGGCTCCCCGTCAGCAAGAGAATCACGTTCTGACTCCTCACCCACGCACACAAAGCTCTCCACAACCAAGGCCCAAGATACCTCAACGACCGCTTGAACTTCTATACTTCCACCCGCCAGCTTCGATCGACCAGCCACTCCCTCGCCGCTGTCTCCCACATCCGAAGAGCCACAACGGGAGGAAGATTCTTTACCTACCTGGCCGCCAAGACGTGGAACTCACTCCCCACCCACCTCCGCCTGACCCGAGACCACCTCGCCTTCAGGAAGCAACTCAAGACCTGGCTGTTTGAGCAGTAGTGGACCCCCCCACTGCAAGCGCCTTGAGACCCTCTGGGTGAGTAGCGCGCTATACAAATGCTCTGATTTTCTGATTGACAGTAGTACTAGTAAAGTACTAGTAGGCCAATTGAATTCACTGCCTTTGTTAGTGGCACTTGTGTAAATTTTTTGACGTTTTAGATAATTCATGCCCACCACCCCACAAAGTAATATGAACACGTACACTATGTTGAAGTATGTAAAATAAATAATTATATATTCACCCTAACAAAAATAAACTAGTCCAAAGACCCAAACCACCCTCCTCCCTAACCCCAACAAATGTCCATTTTAATGTCCCGCAAAAAGTCCCTCAGAATCCCCAACTCCCAATTCCCCCCGCATCACCCCCCAACAGTCTTTAAAAAATGGGCAAGGGACACAGTCACTTCCGGCGGTGTCCTGTGGACAGGTGGTCCAGCAGCCTTCTGCGCTGGTCCTGGAGCTGGTGCTTCTGCTTTTCCACCGTGCGCTCCAGGTAGTCCACTCGGCGGCGTAGCTGCCCCCCCCCACAGGCTCTGTGGGGTGGCAGCTGCTGGTTTTATTGCAGCTGAGCGGCGGCGGCGGGAGGCTGTCGGACCACGGCGCCGTACTGGAGGCTGCTGGCTGGTGGACCCGGGGGCACTGGAGGAGGATGCAGCTGTTGCCGCTTCCTCCTCCTGTTTCCGAGCGCACAGCCAGCGATATTCTGCACAAATGGCCTCCAGCTTGCGGGCCCTGGCCCGGACAGCCATCTCCTTTCTGGTGAGCTTTTGTGGAGCATCTATATGAAGAAAGAATGAAAAATACTGTAACCAATACTCTTTAACAATAACACAAAATAATTCAAAAGAAAGTTGTCTCACAGTAACACTAGCAACTTGCAAGCACAGTATAACATTTTGGCATGTATCTTTCAGCAGTCTTCGTAGGCCTGTAACATTAGTGGGCGTTTGAGGAATTCTACTAGCAGCACTATGGACTCACTACATAGTCAGAGAGTCAGAGAGTACACCAGTCTGCTTCTTTTTTTCTCTAGTTTTGCGAAAGAAATTACTTGTACGTGAACTTGTGGTAGCCGGCATAATGCCAGCTCAGTCAACTTGCACTCAAGAAAAACAGACACAAGCCATGATGACGCAGACTCGCATGACTTTAAACAGTATATGCAGGTGGGGATAGGGAAGCTCTTACGTTTCCATTGGGGTGGCACTGGCCATACTCGGTTACATCAAGGGCTACTGCTCAATGTAAGTTATATTTTGCACTGCCCCCGGGCCTTCAGTACTACAAAAGGAAAATGAAGAATATTCATTTCTGATCATGTATCCAGCCGATCAAATGATCTTTGCTTATACGATGGATGACTTTAGGTGCTTTGTTGTGATAGATTGAGTGAACAACAGCGATAGTCCATCCATGATTGACACATCTGAAAGAAAATTATTAACATAGGGAGTGAGTGTGGTACCCATAATTGCCGGAGGAAGGGACTTGACTTCATATAATGTCAACTATACAATACATACACAATATATGCTGTGCTTGCAAAGTAAACTACTGTACTGTTAGTCAAGGGAGAATTTCTGAACATTCACAACTTCTAGTATTTGGATTTCCTCTGTTTTGCTACTCTGGCACGGACATGCTGTTCAAACAAAGTAACACTCTTCATCCACTGAGCGTCTGCTCTACATACACCTCTGCTATTTATGAGGAAGAAGATACCATCCATGCTTCCAAAGTAAACGTCCATCATTCTTCTTAATGTCTCAACTGTACCAACTTTACTTTTTCTCAACAACCAACTAACACCCTTTTCATTTTATTTGGTAAACCACCGTCTTGACTTGCATTTCAGTTTCACCCAAATGATATATTGCAATGCACACCACACATACATTTTCTGATTCACCCACACAGGCAGTCATCTTTTCTTTCTCCTCCAAACATCCTTGCTTCAAACAGCCATGCATCTGATTCCTTCCTGTCAGCCACCTCTGCATGTATTCAAAAACACGTATCATTCTTTACAGTCATAAATGTTATGACTCACTCGTCCTTCCTTACACCCTTCTTTCCCTTTTAGTTCATCACATCCCTCAAGTTCATCTGATCTGACTTGGCTTCACGATAAAAGTTTCACAGCTGAGTTGAGGTCAATTAGAAGGGGCCATTGCTTACTCGAGAACTACTGCTGCTTATGCTATGGCTAAGTCAAGGGTGACTGTCTTCTCCGTGATTGGCAAAAGTGTAATTCTAAATTAGTAACTGTTCATAACAGTACAGTGTACTTCTACTAGTGTACTGTCTACTGTACAGTACATAATACACCCCTTTGCGAGCCTACTCTAAAATGTCAATAAGTAAGGATTATAATAACTTACCACCGTCTGCCGCTGCTGAGCCAACCCCCCGCAGCTGCTCCTCCTGGTGGCACTTGTGACGCCGCCGCATCCGCCCCTGGAGTGGACCCATCCATGCTGCTGGCCCCGACACTGGTGGTGGGAAGTGCCGCATCCGATGTTGTGATGATGCCCAGAAAAAACATGTCATATTTTAAGATGCCATACACCACCCCCTCTTTCGTCTCGTAATGGAAGAGAAAATGTTAAACAATTTTTAATTATTGGAACTGAAAAACAGTCACAGTTTTGGGGAGGGTGTTAACTTATATGCTTAGCCATAACATTCAACACTTTTTGGCACAACTGATGAATGCTTGCTTTTTAACGTGCAACATTTTTCTAATTACAGACAGAACCATCTACTCCTCAACACCACTAGGAGGACTTGAAGTACCAACAAGGTGAGGGCTCCCGAGTCCCACACAGTTACTATCAATATTAGATGTGTTAAGTTGAAGTATATACTAGGGAAGAGTGTTTAAACTTTAACGTCATCTATCACCACTGTCGCTGGCAATACTGCGCTATTAAAAATAAAGAAATTGTTTTTTTATTTCTTATTTGAAAATAAAACTTTAAAAGTAAAAAACACTGTGTGGTTTTTGTTCACGAGTGAGTGAGCGGAAGGATTTGCAGTTGCACTACTGCACTTTGCAAGCATGCTTCTGTGACTCTGATAGGTCGGGACTCAGTAGTCTTCTTCTGTTCTTCTGGGTCATATAATCATTGGTCAGACACACTAGATAGTCGGTCAGGGGATTGGGGGTTCAACTTCTGTTCTGACTAAGGTATGTGGAAAGTCGAACTGCACCTATCATCAACAATGTCCTATTTCTCTTGTCCATACTTCTGTATGTGCAGAATAGTACCTGAAACACTAGCGGTATGGTATGTGCTACTATCAAATCAAAAAGCCAACTACTTGCTTATTCTTGGTGGACATTCACATTTTGTTGTTGGAAATTGTCAAAGCACTAACATTAAGAAGACTGGAATAGACAGCAAGGGCAACCCAGAGGACTGCAATAAGTGCCTCTAGACTCTAGAGCTATTGCTGGATCAGAGTTTTATTTTAACAACGTTTGCCGACTGGGCAAGTTTAGCTACCTACACAGACCAACTCATAATAATAGTAAATAGTAGTAGCACAGAGAGTGATGGTAGAGGCAGGATAAGAATGTAGAAACAGTCTACAAGAAGATCAAAGACTATTTTGTAAAAAATAGAATTAGGAAACAGTTTGGAATGAATTGGAGCTGTAAAAGTTATGGAAGTATAATTATTAATATTAACAACAGAATAACTTACTGGGGCCAGCAGAAGAGCCTGCAGAGGACCGATCCTGCCCACCTTGTTCCGCCAGAGTCTCAGGTGTGGCCTTCTTGCCCCTGGGAGGTGCTAATGATCATGAAATAAACACAAACATGGATGATTGTTTTTTTGAAATATTTGATTTCTTTGACCACAATCTAAAATGATCTCGGGGAAAGAAATTGCCAACAATTGCACTACATGTATTGATTGACCTATCTTATCTGGTCAACTAGGATGGATAGTACAGTATTGCTGGATTCGCAGACCGTCTACTTGGGAAGTTATGTAAATCACTAACTAAACCAACAACAAAAAGGTTCAACTACGACTGCCAGCACTCAGCAGCACGCGATGTGACAGACACAGTCCATCATCTTGATTGCAGACCACTAAAAATTGTCCTACTACTAAATAACAAGTCATAATATACTCAACCTATCAATCCACCACTATCTCTTCTTAGTGGCAGCAGGAGTACAAAGGAAGGACTAGACTTGAGTCTCTAGTCTCTCTAGCATTACGCAGTTCTGCTCAAATGAGCACAAAGTTGCAAACAAGTAAGCATAGTAGCAATGCCACTGAGCAGGCGAGCACCTGCAATCACAGAAGCTACTTAAACATTCATTTACCTGCAATGTAATCGAATCAGCTGCATCTTGCTCTTCGGTAAAAACATATATTAGCTATATAACACAGAGCAGAAGAAAACAAAGTAGTTATTAAATAGCTACTCACCAAGGCCATGGATCTCCATGCCTAGCAGGTGGAGCAGGCCCTGCTCCCGGTCAAGGAGGTCAGATCACCGGTGCGTCGCCTGATGGTCGGTGCGCCAGACCCCCGACTCTCTACGCATGGTCTGGCACACCTTATCCCAGAGCTGGTGTCGCTCCCGGAGGCCATACCCTGCACCGGGCCTGCCCCCTGCTGCCACGGTCTTCGGGAGGTGGCGCTGAACACAAAAGATAAGTGCGGCCACCTCCACCACTCTGAAAATCTCCCGGTCCACTACATCCTCCCCCCTTAATCACCTGCAAGGGAGCCGGGAACGGGGTGCAGGACCCGTCCCCTTGTTCTTCCCGGGTTCCTTTGCCATGGTCCTGGACAGGAATGGAAATAATAGAAAGAGAATAGGGAAAAAGTGAATAAAAGAAAAGAGTTAAAAAAGTAGTTTTGAAGTAACCAAAAGTAGAAAAAAAGACAGATAGATAATTAGTAAAAAAGATTTTAAAAAGTTCAAAGAAACAAAGGATTGCAAAGATTAGGGGAGGATTGAAAAAGCATGCCCAGAACCATAGCAATAAATGAAAAACAAGATGGCCACGCCCATTGAGGACCGCGTGGGTAAGTTTGCGCGATATTACCCTCGCGAGCACGCAAAAACGCACACGACCACGTAATCTCGCCCCGCGCACAATGCGAGAATTCAACTATCGCCTGGAAATGGAAATACGGAACGCAAACAAGATGGCCACGCCCATGTACGACCGCATGGGTAACTTCAAGGTCGGCGCGCTGAAAGCAGCCCGCGAACACGCAAAGCACCCCGTGAACACGCAAAGCACCCCGTGAACACGCAAAAAAAATCTGCAAATTCGCACAAATTCGCGGATTATGCGGAACGCAAATTCACTTTTGCATGAATTCGCGTACCCCTCGAAATCACAAATTTCGCCCATACTTAGTTTGAATGTTAGTTATTTGAATGTAAAATTATGCAAAAGTTAATATTATTTTGTCTACTGTTCGGTTTAGATGTTTCACATATTTTCTGTTGGTTAAACTAAACATAAGATTAATTTTAAATGTTAATTTGCTGGTAGTGACTTAAGTTTGAGATCATTAGATTTATTTTTGTTTCCTATTCTGTTACATGTATTGATTTATATATATTTACGGCCTCATATATTTATGCGGGTTTACAATTGTTGTTCTTTTCTGGAAGTTTATTAGTCTTCCATGTTGCAGTTTTTCTTTTAGGAAGCCTATTTGGAGAGTGTTTTAGTATTTATTTGCTATTTTATGTTTTACTTGGTTCGGTACTTGTTTAGATGTATATATTTCTTCTTTAATGGTCTGGTGAGAGAATCTGCCAGAGTTTCCTCGTCCTGCAGCGCTTGTTATTCTTGAAGTATTTAGTTGTGTAAATCAGTGTGCCTTTATTAATGTTTATATTGTTGATTTATTTGTAACCTTGATTTAATTGGTTAAAGATGTTCATGGTTTTATCTTATTGGCTGGTTTAATTTTATTCTAAATGTATTATAGGGTAAATGCTTCTATGGTGAATGATAATCAAAGTTTTATTTTTAGGAATGACATATAGTTTGATATTTCTGAATATATATATAAAGACACATATTAAAACAGGTAATAGGCTGAAACCATTTTGTCAATGATACAATAAAGGAAACCTATATATGCCTGGCGTGCTTGGAAATAATCATAATAGTAGGTAAGACCACCTTTAAGGACTAATGCGCCTGATAACAGTAGTTGGAAGCATGTTGGTGGGAAGTAGTTACAAATATATTCATATATCTATATATATTGAGTCATATCTTGAAAAGTTTGTAGTGAATTGCAAGGATTTTTCTAATTGTATTGCTATTACTTTAATTATATGTTTTACTGGGTTGTATGTTAAATATGTGGTTGATGTAATATATTTTTATTTAATTTAAATATGTGTATGAAATGTTTTGGGTTTATTTGATGCAATCATTTATGTAAACAGTGTTTTTTAAAATATGTTTTTGTGAATATTTAATTATTTTGCAAATACTATTATAGTTGATATTGTGAAAATGAATATTTTTGACATATCTGTTGATTTAAAGGTCACACTATTTTTGTTTACAATATTTTTGCTTCTGATATTTTGAACAACAACATTTGTTTTCTCGATATTTGTGGTTTTAGTAGTTAAGTATAAGTAGTCGATATTTTTGGTATTGATGTTTAATTTCCAATATTTTTGTGTTTCAATATTGTATGTATTGATATTTTATCAGTGATGCAGATAACGGGACAAAAGATTGTGACTACAATGGGACATCATCGTTAGAGTTCATAATTGAACCTCATGTCAGACAGGGCATGAACAATGATGGTAAAATATCCAGGATTTTCTAGCAGCATTTGTTTAGAATCATGTCCAGAGCAGCGACAGCCAGTGGAGGGAGTTACGGTGGGGCAGGAGGGCGGGGAGGGGGAGGGGCAGGGTGGAGGTTGCTAAAAACCGGCATATGGATAATTGCAGGTAAGTAAACAATTTAATTAATAAAACGAATTTCGTAGTGCGCCTTGCATCGCAAAATGCAATGCAGTGCGAGCTACGAAATTCGTTTTATTAATTAAATTGTTTACTTACCCGCAATTATCCATATGCCGGTTTTTAGCAACCTCCGCCCTGCCCCTCCCCCTCCCCGCCCTCCTGCCCCACCGTAACTCCCTCCACGGGCCGTCGCTGGTCCAGAGTATACAGAGCTTGAGACAATTAAAGGCCAGTGCTCATAATTTAAACAGAATGTTAGTAAAGTTGCTGGAATAATGTGGAGTCCATAGCGAAAACTGTATGTGTTGTACTGCTTGACATTCTGAAGATAGTCTTAGGACTTGGAAACTTGTCAACAAGCTTCTGAGATCGTACTCTGGGCCACTTCAAATACTCTTCTTCAGCTAAGAAGCGATGGGTCCATGTTTAGTGTATGGAGCCTCCATGGAGTTTTCCTCAACAGGACT
>NW_028253002.1:0-56000 GCF_964263255.1 Lissotriton vulgaris
AATTTCATCATTATAGACCATTTTGGGAACGTCCGACATGTCCGGAGTCATCGTTTTTCATCCGAAAATCGATTTTTTGGACTGTACCAAAAATGATTCAAAATGTCAATTGGATCATGCCTCATGTTGAAAAACCACTTTTTAAACCCTCACAGTGACCAAAATTGCCATTTTTACAGAGTTTTGCTTACTCAAAAGCTTCAATTTTGACCCGTTTTAGGCACAGAAATGACTTTAAACACACTTATTTTAGTTGAAAAAGTCATAATGCACATCCAACAGTCATTTAGAGTCAAAAGATTAAATGTTAAAATTTCATCATTATAGACCATTTTGGGAACGTTCGACATGTCCGGAGTCATCCTTTTTCATCCGAAAATTGATTTTTTGGACTGTACCAAAAATGATTCAAAATGTCAATTGGATCGTGCCTCATGTTGAATAACCACTTTTTAACCCCTTTACTGCTAAGGCATTATTAGGCTTATCATATAATTTCCATTGAAATCAATGGAAAGTCCATGACGAGTTACCCTTGTCATTAGCGGCGAAGAGGTTAAACCCTCACAGTGACCAAAAGTGCCATTTTTACAGAGTTTTGCTTACTCAAAAGCTTCAATTTTGACCCGTTTTAGGCACAGAAATGACTTTAAACACACTTATTTTAGTTGAAAAAGTCATAATGCACATCCAACAGTCATTTAGAGTCAAAAGATTAAATGTTAAAATTTCATCATTATAGACCATTTTGGGAACGTTCGACATGTCCGGAGTCATCGTTTTTCATCCGAAAATTGATTTTTTGGACTGTACCAAAAATGATTCAAAATGTCAATTGGATCGTGCCTCATGTTGAATAACCACTTTTTAAACCCACACAGTGACCAAAATTGCCATTTTTACAGAGTTTTGCTTACTCAAAAGCTTCAATTTTGACCCGTTTCAGTCACAGAAATGACTTTAAACACACTTATTTTAGTTGAAAAAGTCATAATTCACATCCAACAGTCATTTAGAGTCAAAAGATTAAATGTTAAAATTTCATCATTATAGACCATTTTGGGAACGTTCAAGATGTCCGGAGTCATCGTTTTTCATCCGAAAATTGATTTTTTGGACTGTACCAAAAATGATTCAAAATGTCAATTGGATCGTGCCTCATGTTGAATAACCACTTTTTAAACCCTCACAGTGACCAAAATGGCCATTTTTACAGAGTTTTGCTTACTCAAAAGCTTCAATTTTGACCCGTTTCAGTCACAGAAATGACTTTAAACACACTTATTTTAGTTGAAAAAGTCATAATTCACATCCAACAGTCATTTAGAGTCAAAAGATTAAATGTTAAAATTTCATCATTATTGACTATTTTGGGAACGTTCGACATGTCCAGAGTCATCGTTTTTCATCCGAAAATTGATTTTTGGGACTGTACCAAAAATGATTCAAAATGTCAATTGGATCGTGCCTCATGTTGAATAACCACTTTTTAAACCCTCACAGTGACCAAAATGGCCATTTTTACAGAGTTTTGCTTACTCAAAAGCTTCAATTTTGACCCGTTTCAGTCACAGAAATGACTTTAAACACACTTATTTTAGTTGAAAAAGTCATAATTCACATCCAACAGTCATTTAGAGTCAAAAGATTAAATGTTAAAATTTCATCATTATAGACCATTTTGAGAACGTTCGACATGTCCGGAGTCATCGTTTTTCATCCGAAAATCGATTTTTTGGACTGTACCAAAAATGATTCAAAATGTCAATTGGATCATGCCTCATGTTGAATAACCACTTTTTAAACCCTCACAGTGACCAAAATTGCCATTTTTACAGAGTTTTGCTTACTCAAAAGCTTCAATTTTGACCCGTTTTAGGCACAGAAATGACTTTAAACACACTTATTTTAGTTGAAAAAGTCATAATGCACATCCAACAGTCATTTAGAGTCAAAAGATTAAATGTTAAAATTTCATCATTATAGACCATTTTGGGAACGTTCGACATGTCCGGAGTCATCGTTTTTCATCCGAAAATTGATTTTTTGGACTGTACCAAAAATGATTCAAAATGTCAATTGGATCGTGCCTCATGTTGAATAACCACTTTTTAAACCCTCACAGTGACCAAAAGTGCCATTTTTACAGAGTTTTGCTTACTCAAAAGCTTCAATTTTGACCCGTTTCAGGCACAGAAATGACTTTAAACACACTTATTTTAGTTGAAAAAGTCATAATTCACATCCAACAGTCATTTAGAGTCAAAAGATTAAATGTTAAAATTTCATCATTATAGACCATTTTGGGAACGTTCGACATGTCCGGAGTCATCGTTTTTCATCCGAAATTCGATTTTTTGGACTGTACCAAAAATGCTTCAAAATGTCAATTGGATCGTGCCTCATGTTGAATAACCACTTTTTAAACACTCACATTGACCAAAATTGCCATTTTACAGAGTTTTCCTTACTCAAAAGCTTCAATTTTGACCCGTTTCAGGCACAGAAATGACTTTAAACACACTTATTTTAGTTGAAAAAGTCATAATTCACATCCAACAGTCATTTAGAGTCAAAAGATTAAATGTTAAAATTTCATCATTATAGACCATTTTGGGAACGTCCGACATGTCCGGAGTCATCGTTTTTCATCCGAAAATCGATTTTTTGGACTGTACCAAAAATGATTCAAAATGTCAATTGGATCATGCCTCATGTTGAAAAACCACTTTTTAAACCCTCACAGTGACCAAAATTGCCATTTTTACAGAGTTTTGCTTACTCAAAAGCTTCAATTTTGACCTGTTTTAGGCACAGAAATGACTTTAAACACACTTATTTTAGTTGAAAAAGTCATAATGCACATCCAACAGTCATTTAGAGTCAAAAGATTAAATGTTAAAATTTCATCATTATAGACCATTTTGGGAACGTTCGACATGTCCGGAGTCATCGTTTTTCATCCGAAAATTGATTTTTTGGACTGTACCAAAAATGATTCAAAATGTCAATTGGATCGTGCCTCATGTTGAATAACCACTTTTTAACCCCTTTACTGCTAAGGCATTATTAGGCTTATCATATAATTTCCATTGAAATCAATGGAAAGTCCATGACGAGTTACCCTTGTCATTAGCGGCGAAGAGGTTAAACCCTCACAGTGACCAAAAGTGCCATTTTTACAGAGTTTTGCTTACTCAAAAGCTTCAATTTTGACCCGTTTCAGGCACAGAAATGACTTTAAACACACTTATTTTAGTTGAAAAAGTCATAATTCACATCCAACAGTCATTTAGAGTCAAAAGATTAAATGTTAAAATTTCATCATTATAGACCATTTTGGGAACGTTCGACATGTCCGGAGTCATCGTTTTTCATCCGAAAATCGATTTTTTGGACTGTACCAAAAATGATTCAAAATGTCAATTGGATCATGCCTCATGTTGAATAACCACTTTTTAAACCCTCACAGTGACCAAAAGTGCCATTTTTACAGAGTTTTGCTTACTCAAAAGCTTCAATTTTGACCCGTTTCAGGCACAGAAATTACTTTAAACACACTTATTTTAGTTGAAAAAGTCATAATTCACATCCAACAGTCATTTAGAGTCAAAAGATTAAATGTTAAAATTTCATCATTTTAGACCATTTTGGGAACGTTCGACATGTCCGGAGTCATCGTTTTTCATCCGAAAATTGATTTTTGGGACTGTACCAAAAATGATTCAAAATGTCAATTGGATCATGCCTCATGTTGAATAACCACTTTTTAAACCCTCACTGTGACCAAAAGTGCCATTTTTACAGAGTTTTGCTTACTCAAAAGCTTCAAGTTTGACCCTTTTCAGGCACAGAAATGACTTTAAACACACTTATTTTAGTTGAAAAAGTCATAATTCACATCCAACAGTCATTTAGAGTCAAAAGATTAAATGTTAAAATTTCATCATTATAGACCATTTTGGGAACGTTCAAGATGTCCGGAGTCATCGTTTTTCATCCGAAAATTGATTTTTTGGACTGTACCAAAAATGATTCAAAATGTCAATTGGATCGTGCCTCATGTTGAATAACCACTTTTTAAACCCTCACAGTGACCAAAATGGCCATTTTTACAGAGTTTTGCTTACTCAAAAGCTTCAATTTTGACCCGTTTCAGTCACAGAAATGACTTTAAACACACTTATTTTAGTTGAAAAAGTCATAATTCACATCCAACAGTCATTTAGAGTCAAAAGATTAAATGTTAAAATTTCATCATTATTGACTATTTTGGGAACGTTCGACATGTCCGGAGTCATCGTTTTTCATCCGAAAATTGATTTTTGGGACTGTACCAAAAATGATTCAAAATGTCAATTGGATCGTGCCTCATGTTGAATAACCACTTTTTAAACCCTCACAGTGACCAAAATGGCCATTTTTACAGAGTTTTGCTTACTCAAAAGCTTCAATTTTGACCCATTTCAGTCACAGAAATGACTTTAAACACACTTATTTTAGTTGAAAAAGTCACAATTCACATCCAACAGTCATTTAGAGTCAAAAGATTAAATGTTAAAATTTCATCATTATAGACCATTTTGGGAACGTTCGACATGTCCGGAGTCATCGTTTTTCATCCGAAAATCGATTTTTTGGACTGTACCAAAAATGATTCAAAATGTCAATTGGATCATGCCTCATGTTGAATAACCACTTTTTAAACCCTCACAGTGACCAAAATTGCCATTTTTACAGAGTTTTGTTTACTCAAAAGCTTCAATTTTGACCCGTTTTAGGCACAGAAATGACTTTAAACACACTTATTTTAGTTGAAAAAGTCATAATGCACATCCAACAGTCATTTAGAGTCAAAAGATTAAATGTTAAAATTTCATCATTATAGACCATTTTGGGAACGTTCGACATGTCCGGAGTCATCGTTTTTCATCCGAAAATTGATTTTTGGGACTGTACCAAAAATGATTCAAAATGTCAATTGGATCGTGCCTCATGTTGAATAACCACTTTTTAAACCCTCACAGTGACCAAAATGGCCATTTTTACAGAGTTTTGCTTACTCAAAAGCTTCAATTTTGACCCGTTTCAGTCACAGAAATGACTTTAAACACACTTATTTTAGTTGAAAAAGTCATAATTCACATCCAACAGTCATTTAGAGTCAAAAGATTAAATGTTAAAATTTCATCATTATAGACCATTTTGGGAACGTTCGACATGTCCGGAGTCATCGTTTTTCATCCGAAAATCGATTTTTTGGACTGTACCAAAAATTATTCAAAATGTCAATTGGATCATGCCTCATGTTGAATAACCACTTTTTAAACCCTCACAGTGACCAGAATTGCCATTTTTACAGAGTTTTGCTTACTCAAAAGCTTTAATTTTGACCCGTTTTAGGCACAGAAATGACTTTAAACACACTTATTTTAGTTGAAAAAGTCATAATGCACATCCAACAGTCATTTAGAGTCAAAAGATTAAATGTTAAAATTTCATCATTATAGACCATTTTGGGAACGTTCGACATGTCCGGAGTCATCGTTTTTCATCCGAAAATTGATTTTTGGGACTGTACCAAAAATGATTCAAAATGTCAATTGGATCGTGCCTCATGTTGAACAACCACTTTTTAAACCCTCACAGTGACCAAAAGTGCCATTTTTACAGAGTTTTGCTTACTCAAAAGCTTCAATTTTGACCCGTTTCAGGCACAGAAATGACTTTAAACACACTTATTTTAGTTGAAAAAGTCATAATTCACATCCAACAGTCATTTAGAGTCAAAAGATTAAATGTTAAAATTTCATCATTATAGACCATTTTGGGAACGTTCGACATGTCCGGAGTCATCGTTTTTCATCCGAAAATTGATTTTTGGGACTGTACCAAAAATGATTCAAAATGTCAATTGGATCGTGCCTCATGTTGAATAACCACTTTTTAAACCCTCACAGTGACCAAAAGTGCCATTTTTACAGAGTTTTTCTTACTCAAAAGCTTCAATTTTGACCCGTTTCAGGCACAGAAATGACTTTAAACACACTTATTTTAGTTGAAAAAGTCATAATTCACATCCAACAGTCATTTAGAGTCAAAAGATTAAATGTTAAAATTTCATCATTATAGACCATTTTGGGAACGTTCGACATGTCCGGAGTCATCGTTTTTCATCCGAAAATTGATTTTTTGGACTGTACCAAAAATGATTCAAAATGTCAATTGGATCGTGCCTCATGTTGAATAACCACTTTTTAAACCCTCACAGTGCCCAAAAGTGCCATTTTTACAGAGTTTTGCTTACTCAAAAGCTTCAATTTTGACCCGTTTCAGGCACAGAAATGACTTTAAACACACTTATTTTAGTTGAAAAAGTCGTAATTCACATCCAACAGTCATTTAGAGTCAAAAGATTAAATGTTAAAATTTCATCATTATAGACCATTTTGGGAACGTTCGACATGTCCGGAGTCATTGTTTTTCATCCGAAAATTGATTTTTTGGACTGTACCAAAAATGATTCAAAATGTCAATTGGATCGTGCCTCATGTTGAATAACCACTTTTTAAACCCTCACAGTGACCAAAATGGCCATTTTTACAGAATTTTGCTTACTCAAAAGCTTCAATTTTGACCCATTTCAGTCACAGAAATGACTTTAAACACACTTATTTTAGTTGAAAAAGTCATAATTCACATCCAACAGTCATTTAGAGTCAAAAGATTAAGTGTTAAAATTTCATCATTATTGACTATTTTGGGAACGTTCGACATGTCCGGAGTCATCGTTTTTCATCCGAAAATTGATTTTAGGGACTGTACCAAAAATGATTCAAAATGTCAATTGGATCGTGCCTCATGTTGAATAACCACTTTTTAAACCCTCACAGTGACCAAAATGGCCATTTTTACAGAGTTTTGCTTACTCAAAAGCTTCAATTTTGACCCGTTTCAGTCACAGAAATGACTTTAAACACACTTATTTTAGTTGAAAAAGTCATAATTCACATCCAACAGTCATTTAGAGTCAAAAGATTAAATGTTAAAATTTCATCATTTTAGACCATTTTGGGAACGTTCGACATGTCCGGAGTCATCGTTTTTCATCCGAAAATCGATTCTTTGGACTGTATCAAAAATGATTCAAAATGTCAATTGGATCATGCCTCATGTTGAATAACCACTTTTTAAACCCTCACAGTGACCAAAAGTGCCATTTTTACAGAGTTTTGCTTACTCAAAAGCTTCAATTTTGACCCGTTTCAGGCACAGAAATGACTTTAAACACACTTATTTTAGTTGAAAAAGTCATAATTCACATCCAACAGTCATTTAGAGTCAAAAGATTAAATGTTAAAATTTCATCATTATAGACCATTTTGGGAACGTTCGACATGTCCGGAGTCATCGTTTTTCATCCGAAATTCGATTTTTTGGACTGTACCAAAAATGCTTCAAAATGTCAATTGGATCGTGCCTCATGTTGAATAACCACTTTTTAAACACTCACATTGACCAAAATTGCCATTTTACAGAGTTTTCCTTACTCAAAAGCTTCAATTTTGACCCGTTTCAGGCACAGAAATGACTTTAAACACACTTATTTTAGTTGAAAAAGTCATAATTCACATCCAACAGTCATTTAGAGTCAAAAGATTAAATGTTAAAATTTCATCATTATAGACCATTTTGGGAACGTTCGACATGTCCGGAGTCATCGTTTTTCATCCGAAAATCGATTTTTTGGACTGTACCAAAAATGATTCAAAATGTCAATTGGATCATGCCTCATGTTGAAAAACCACTTTTTAAACCCTCACAGTGACCAAAATTGCCATTTTTACAGAGTTTTGCTTACTCAAAAGCTTCAATTTTGACCCGTTTTAGGCACAGAAATGACTTTAAACACACTTATTTTAGTTGAAAAAGTCATAATGCACATCCAACAGTCATTTAGAGTCAAAAGATTAAATGTTAAAATTTCATCATTATAGACCATTTTGGGAACGTTCGACATGTCCGGAGTCATCGTTTTTCATCCGAAAATTGATTTTTTGGACTGTACCAAAAATGATTCAAAATGTCAATTGGATCGTGCCTCATGTTGAATAACCACTTTTTAACCCCTTTACTGCTAAGGCATTATTAGGCTTATCATATAATTTCCATTGAAATCAATGGAAAGTCCATGACGAGTTACCCTTGTCATTAGCGGCGAAGAGGTTAAACCCTCACAGTGACCAAAAGTGCCATTTTTACAGAGTTTTGCTTACTCAAAAGCTTCAATTTTGACCCGTTTCAGGCACAGAAATGACTTTAAACACACTTATTTTAGTTGAAAAAGTCATAATTCACATCCAACAGTCATTTAGAGTCAAAAGATTAAATGTTAAAATTTCATCATTATAGACCATTTTGGGAACGTTCGACATGTCCGGAGTCATCGTTTTTCATCCGAAAATCGATTTTTTGGACTGTACCAAAAATGATTCAAAATGTCAATTGGATCATGCCTCATGTTGAATAACCACTTTTTAAACCCTCACAGTGACCAAAAGTGCCATTTTTACAGAGTTTTGCTTACTCAAAAGCTTCAATTTTGACCCGTTTCAGGCACAGAAATTACTTTAAACACACTTATTTTAGTTGAAAAAGTCATAATTCACATCCAACAGTCATTTAGAGTCAAAAGATTAAATGTTAAAATTTCATCATTTTAGACCATTTTGGGAACGTTCGACATGTCCGGAGTCATCGTTTTTCATCCGAAAATTGATTTTTGGGACTGTACCAAAAATGATTCAAAATGTCAATTGGATCATGCCTCATGTTGAATAACCACTTTTTAAACCCTCACAGTGACCAAAAGTGCCATTTTTACAGAGTTTTGCTTACTCAAAAGCTTCAAGTTTGACCCTTTTCAGGCACAGAAATGACTTTAAACACACTTATTTTAGTTGAAAAAGTCATAATTCACATCCAACAGTCATTTAGAGTCAAAAGATTAAATGTTAAAATTTCATCATTATAGACCATTTTGGGAACGTTCAAGATGTCCGGAGTCATCGTTTTTCATCCGAAAATTGATTTTTTGGACTGTACCAAAAATGATTCAAAATGTCAATTGGATCGGGCCTCATGTTGAATAACCACTTTTTAAACCCTCACAGTGACCAAAATGGCCATTTTTACAGAGTTTTGCTTACTCAAAAGCTTCAATTTTGACCTGTTTCAGTCACAGAAATGACTTTAAACACACTTATTTTAGTTGAAAAAGTCATAATTCACATCCAACAGTCATTTAGAGTCAAAAGATTAAATGTTAAAATTTCATCATTATTGACTATTTTGGGAACGTTCGACATGTCCGGAGTCATCGTTTTTCATCCGAAAATTGATTTTTGGGACTGTACCAAAAATGATTCAAAATGTCAATTGGATCGTGCCTCATGTTGAATAACCACTTTTTAAACCATCACAGTGACCAAAATGGCCATTTTTACAGAGTTTTGCTTACTCAAAAGCTTCAATTTTGACCCGTTTCAGTCACAGAAATGACTTTAAACACACTTATTTTAGTTGAAAAAGTCATAATTCACATCCAACAGTCATTTAGAGTCAAAAGATTAAATGTTAAAATTTCATCATTATAGACCATTTTGGGAACGTTCGACATGTCCGGAGTCATCGTTTTTCATCCGAAAATCGATTTTTTGGACTGTACCAAAAATGATTCAAAATGTCAATTGGATCATGCCTCATGTTGAATAACCACTTTTTAAACCCTCACAGTGACCAAAATTGCCATTTTTACAGAGTTTTGCTTACTCAAAAGCTTCAATTTTGACCCGTTTTAGGCACAGAAATGACTTTAAACACACTTATTTTAGTTGAAAAAGTCATAATGCACATCCAACAGTCATTTAGAGTCAAAAGATTAAATGTTAAAATTTCATCATTATAGACCATTTTGGGAACGTTCGACATGTCCGGAGTCATCGTTTTTCATCCGAAAATTGATTTTTGGGACTGTACCAAAAATGATTCAAAATGTCAATTGGATCGTGCCTCATGTTGAATAACCACTTTTTAAACCCTCACAGTGACCAAAATGGCCATTTTTACAGAGTTTTGCTTACTCAAAAGCTTCAATTTTGACCCGTTTCAGTCACAGAAATGACTTTAAACACACTTATTTTAGTTGAAAAAGTCATAATTCACATCCAACAGTCATTTAGAGTCAAAAGATTAAATGTTAAAATTTCATCATTATAGACCATTTTGGGAACGTTCGACATGTCCGGAGTCATCGTTTTTCATCCGAAAATCGATTTTTTGGACTGTACCAAAAATTATTCAAAATGTCAATTGGATCATGCCTCATGTTGAATAACCACTTTTTAAACCCTCACAGTGACCAGAATTGCCATTTTTACAGAGTTTTGCTTACTCAAAAGCTTTAATTTTGACCCGTTTTAGGCACAGAAATGACTTTAAACACACTTATTTTAGTTGAAAAAGTCATAATGCACATCCAACAGTCATTTAGAGTCAAAAGATTAAATGTTAAAATTTCATCATTATAGACCATTTTGGGAACGTTCGACATGTCCGGAGTCATCGTTTTTCATCCGAAAATTGATTTTTGGGACTGTACCAAAAATGATTCAAAATGTCAATTGGATCGTGCCTCATGTTGAACAACCACTTTTTAAACCCTCACAGTGACCAAAAGTGCCATTTTTACAGAGTTTTGCTTACTCAAAAGCTTCAATTTTGACCCGTTTCAGGCACAGAAATGACTTTAAACACACTTATTTTAGTTGAAAAAGTCATAATTCACATCCAACAGTCATTTAGAGTCAAAAGATTAAATGTTAAAATTTCATCATTATAGACCATTTTGGGAACGTTCGACATGTCCGGAGTCATCGTTTTTCATCCGAAAATTGATTTTTGGGACTGTACCAAAAATGATTCAAAATGTCAATTGGATCGTGCCTCATGTTGAATAACCACTTTTTAAACCCTCACAGTGACCAAAAGTGCCATTTTTACAGAGTTTTGCTTACTCAAAAGCTTCAATTTTGACCCGTTTCAGGCACAGAAATGACTTTAAACACACTTATTTTAGTTGAAAAAGTCATAATTCACATCCAACAGTCATTTAGAGTCAAAAGATTAAATGTTAAAATTTCATCATTATAGACCATTTTGGGAACGTTCGACATGTCCGGAGTCATCGTTTTTCATCCGAAAATTGATTTTTTGGACTGTACCAAAAATGATTCAAAATGTCAATTGGATCGTGCCTCATGTTGAATAACCACTTTTTAAACCCTCACAGTGCCCAAAAGTGCCATTTTTACAGAGTTTTGCTTACTCAAAAGCTTCAATTTTGACCCGTTTCAGGCACAGAAATGACTTTAAACACACTTATTTTAGTTGAAAAAGTCGTAATTCACATCCAACAGTCATTTAGAGTCAAAAGATTAAATGTTAAAATTTCATCATTATAGACCATTTTGAGAACGTTCGACATGTCCGGAGTCATCGTTTTTCATCCGAAAATTGATTTTTTGGACTGTACCAAAAATGATTCAAAATGTCAATTGGATCGTGCCTCATGTTGAATAACCACTTTTTAAACCCTCACAGTGACCAAAATGGCCATTTTTACAGAATTTTGCTTACTCAAAAGCTTCAATTTTGACCCATTTCAGTCACAGAAATGACTTTAAACACACTTATTTTAGTTGAAAAAGTCATAATTCACATCCAACAGTCATTTAGAGTCAAAAGATTAAGTGTTAAAATTTCATCATTATTGACTATTTTGGGAACGTTCGACATGTCCGGAGTCATCGTTTTTCATCCGAAAATTGATTTTTGGGACTGTACCAAAAATGATTCAAAATGTCAATTGGATCGTGCCTCATGTTGAATAACCACTTTTTAAACCCTCACAGTGACCAAAATGGCCATTTTTACAGAGTTTTGCTTACTCAAAAGCTTCAATTTTGACCCGTTTCAGTCACAGAAATGACTTTAAACACACTTATTTTAGTTGAAAAAGTCATAATTCACATCCAACAGTCATTTAGAGTCAAAAGATTAAATGTTAAAATTTCATCATTTTAGACCATTTTGGGAACGTTCGACATGTCCGGAGTCATCGTTTTTCATCCGAAAATCGATTCTTTGGACTGTACCAAAAATGATTCAAAATGTCAATTGGATCATGCCTCATGTTGAATAACCACTTTT
This sequence comes from Lissotriton vulgaris, assembly GCF_964263255.1. Lineage (NCBI taxonomy): Eukaryota > Metazoa > Chordata > Amphibia > Caudata > Salamandridae > Lissotriton > Lissotriton vulgaris. Next base: position 12,271 of record NW_028253002.1, read on the forward strand.
TAAACCCTCAGAGTGACCAAAATTGCCATTTTTACAGAGTTTTGCTTACTCAAAAGCTTCAATTTTGACCCGTTTTAGGCACAGAAATGACTTTAAACACACTTATTTTAGTTGAAAAAGTCATAATGCACATCCAACAGTCATTTAGAGTCAAAAGATTAAATGTTAAAATTTCATCATTATAGACCATTTTGGGAACGTTCGACATGTCGGGAGTCATCGTTTTTCATCCGATAATTGATTTTATTGGACTGTACCAAAAATGATTCAAAATGTCAATTGGATCGTGCCTCATGTTGAATAACCACTTTTTAAACCATCACAGTGACCAAAATGGCCATTTTTACAGAGTTTTGCTTACTCAAAAGCTTCAATTTTGACCCGTTTCAGGCACAGAAATGACTTTAAACACACTTATTTTAGTTGAAAAAGTCGTAATTCACATCCAACAGTCATTTAGAGTCAAAAGATTAAATGTTAAAATTTCATCATTATAGACCATTTTGGGAACGTTCGACATGTCCGGAGTCATCGTTTTTCATCCGAAAATTGATTTTTTGGACTGTACCAAAAATGATTCAAAATGTCAATTGGATCGTGCCTCATGTTGAATAACCACTTTTTAAACCCTCACAGTGACCAAAATGGCCATTTTTACAGAATTTTGCTTACTCAAAAGCTTCAATTTTGACCCATTTCAGTCACAGAAATGACTTTAAACACACTTATTTTAGTTGAAAAAGTCATAATTCACATCCAACAGTCATTTAGAGTCAAAAGATTAAGTGTTAAAATTTCATCATTATTGACTATTTTGGGAACGTTCGACATGTCCGGAGTCATCGTTTTTCATCCGAAAATTGATTTTTGGGACTGTACCAAAAATGATTCAAAATGTCAATTGGATCGTGCCTCATGTTGAATAACCACTTTTTAAACCCTCACAGTGACCAAAATGGCCATTTTTACAGAGTTTTGCTTACTCAAAAGCTTCAATTTTGACCCGTTTCAGTCACAGAAATGACTTTAAACACACTTATTTTAGTTGAAAAAGTCATAATTCACATCCAACAGTCATTTAGAGTCAAAAGATTAAATGTTAAAATTTCATCATTTTAGACCATTTTGGGAACGTTCGACATGTCCGGAGTCATCGTTTTTCATCCGAAAATCGATTCTTTGGACTGTACCAAAAATGATTCAAAATGTCAATTGGATCATGCCTCATGTTGAATAACCACTTTTTAAACCCTCACAGTGACCAAAATTGCCATTTTTACAGAGTTTTGCTTACTCAAAAGCTTCAATTTTGACCCGTTTTAGGCACAGAAATGACTTTAAACACACTTATTTTAGTTGAAAAAGTCATAATGCACATCCAACAGTCATTTAGAGTCAAAAGATTAAATGTTAAAATTTCATCATTATAGACCATTTTGGGAACGTTCGACATGTCGGGAGTCATCGTTTTTCATCCGATAATTGATTTTATTGGACTGTACCAAAAATGATTCAAAATGTCAATTGGATCGTGCCTCATGTTGAATAACCACTTTTTAAACCATCACAGTGACCAAAATGGCCATTTTTACAGAGTTTTGCTTACTCAAAAGCTTCAATTTTGACCCGTTTCAGTCACAGAAATGACTTTAAACACACTTATTTTAGTTGAAAAAGTCATAATTCACATCCAACAGTCATTTAGAGTCAAAAGATTAAATGTTAAAATTTCATCATTATAGACCATTTTGGGAACGTTCGACATGTCCGGAGTCATCGTTTTTCATCCGAAAATTGATTTTTTGGACTGTACCAAAAATGATTCAAAATGTCAATTGGATCGTGCCTCATGTTGAATAACCACTTTTTAAACCCACACAGTGACCAAAATTGCCATTTTTACAGAGTTTTGCTTACTCAAAAGCTTCAATTTTGACCCGTTTCAGGCACAGAAATGACTTTAAACACACTTATTTTAGTTGAAAAAGTCATAATTCACATCCAACAGTCATTTAGAGTCAAAAGATTAAATGTTAAAATTTCATCATTATAGACCATTTTGGGAACGTTCGACATGTCCGGAGTCATCGTTTTTCATCCGAAAATTGATTTTTGGGACTGTACCAAAAATGATTCAAAATGTCAATTGGATCATGCCTCATGTTGAATAACCACTTTTTAAACCCTCACAGTGACCAAAAGTGCCATTTTTACAGAGTTTTGCTTACTCAAAAGCTTCAATTTTGACCCGTTTCAGGCACAGAAATGACTTTAAACACACTTATTTTAGTTGAAAAAGTCATAATTCACATCCAACAGTCATTTAGAGTCAAAAGATTAAATGTTAAAATTTCATCATTATAGACCATTTTGGGAACGTTCGACATGTCCGGAGTCATCGTTTTTCATCCGAAAATGGATTTTTTGGACTGTACCAAAAATGATTCAAAATGTCAATTGGATCGTGCCTCATGTCGAATAACCACTTTTTAAACCCTCACAGTGACCAAAAGTGCCATTTTTACAGAGTTTTGCTTACTCAAAAGCTTCAAGTTTGACCCTTTTCAGGCACAGAAATGACTTTAAACACACTTATTTTAGTTGAAAAAGTCATAATTCACATCCAACAGTCATTTAGAGTCAAAAGATTAAATGTTAAAATTTCATCATTATAGACCATTTTGGGAACGTTCAAGATGTCCGGAGTCATCGTTTTTCATCCGAAAATTGATTTTTTGGACTGTACCAAAAATGATTCAAAATGTCAATTGGATCGTGCCTCATGTTGAATAACCACTTTTTAAACCCTCACAGTGACCAAAAAGGCCATTTTTACAGAGTTTTGCTTACTCAAAAGCTTCAATTTTGACCCGTTTCAGTCACAGAAATGACTTTAAACACACTTATTTTAGTTGAAAAAGTCATAATTCACATCCAACAGTCATTTAGAGTCAAAAGATTAAATGTTAAAATTTCATCATTATTGACTATTTTGGGAACGTTCGACATGTCCGGAGTCATCGTTTTTCATCCGGAAATTGATTTTTGGGACTGTACCAAAAATGATTCAAAATGTCAATTGGATCGTGCCTCATGTTGAATAACCACTTTTTAAACCCTCACAGTGATCAAAATGGCCATTTTTACAGAGTTTTGCTTACTCAAAAGCTTCAATTTTGACCCGTTTCAGTCACAGAAATGACTTTAAACACACTTATTTTAGTTGAAAAAGTCATAATTCACATCCAACAGTCATTTAGAGTCAAAAGATTAAATGTTAAAATTTCATCATTATAGACCATTTTGGGAACGTTCGACATGTCCGGAGTCATCGTTTTTCATCCGAAAATTGATTTTTGGGACTGTACCAAAAATGATTCAAAATGTCAATTGGATCGTGCCTCATGTTGAATAACCACTTTTTAAACCCTCACAGTGACCAAAAGTGCCATTTTTACAGAGTTTTGCTTACTCAAAAGCTTCAATTTTGACCCGTTTCAGGCACAGAAATGACTTTAAACACACTTATTTTAGTTGAAAAAGTCATAATTCACATCCAACAGTCATTTAGAGTCAAAAGATTAAATGTTAAAATTTCATCATTATAGACCATTTTGGGAACGTTCGACATGTCCGGAGTCATCGTTTTTCATCCGAAAATGGATTTTTTGGACTGTACCAAAAATGATTCAAAATGTCAATTGGATCGTGCCTCATGTTGAATAACCACTTTTTAAACCCTCACAGTGACCAAAAGTGCCATTTTTACAGAGTTTTTCTTACTCAAAAGCTTCAAGTTTGACCCTTTTCAGGCACAGAAATGACTTTAAACACACTTATTTTAGTTGAAAAAGTCATAATTCACATCCAACAGTCATTTAGAGTCAAAAGATTAAATGTGAAAATTTCATCATTATAGACCATTTTGGGAACGTTCAAGATGTCCGGAGTCATCGTTTTTCATCCGAAAATTGATTTTTTGGACTGTACCAAAAATGATTCAAAATGTCAATTGGATCGTGCCTCATGTTGAATAACCACTTTTTAAACCCTCACAGTGACCAAAATGGCCATTTTTACAGAGTTTTGCTTACTCAAAAGCTTCAATTTTGACCCGTTTCAGTCACAGAAATGACTTTAAACACACTTATTTTAGTTGAAAAAGTCATAATTCACATCCAACAGTCATTTAGAGTCAAAAGATTAAATGTTAAAATTTCATCATTATTGACTATTTTGGGAACGTTCGACATGTCCAGAGTCATCGTTTTTCATCCGAAAATTGATTTTTGGGACTGTACCAAAAATGATTCAAAATGTCAATTGGATCGTGCCTCATGTTGAATAACCACTTTTTAAACCCTCACAGTGACCAAAATGGCCATTTTTACAGAGTTTTGCTTACTCAAAAGCTTCAATTTTGACCCGTTTCAGTCACAGAAATGACTTTAAACACACTTATTTTAGTTGAAAAAGTCATAATTCACATCCAACAGTCATTTAGAGTCAAAAGATTAAATGTTAAAATTTCATCATTATAGACCATTTTGGGAACGTTCGACATGTCCGGAGTCATCGTTTTTCATCCGAAAATCGATTTTTTGGACTGTACCAAAAATGATTCAAAATGTCAATTGGATCATGCCTCATGTTGAATAACCACTTTTTAAACCCTCACAGTGACCAAAATTGCCATTTTTACAGAGTTTTGCTTACTCAAAAGCTTCAATTTTGACCCGTTTTAGGCACAGAAATGACTTTAAACACACTTATTTTAGTTGAAAAAGTCATAATGCACATCCAACAGTCATTTAGAGTCAAAAGATTAAATGTTAAAATTTCATCATTATAGACCATTTTGGGAACGTTCGACATGTCCGGAGTCATCGTTTTTCATCCGAAAATTGATTTTTTGGACTGTACCAAAAATGATTCAAAATGTCAATTGGATCGTGCCTCATGTTGAATAACCACTTTTTAAACCCTCACAGTGACCAAAAGTGCCATTTTTACAGAGTTTTGCTTACTCAAAAGCTTCAATTTTGACCCGTTTCAGGCACAGAAATGACTTTAAACACACTTATTTTAGTTGAAAAAGTCATAATTCACATCCAACAGTCATTTAGAGTCAAAAGATTAAATGTTAAAATTTCATCATTATAGACCATTTTGGGAACGTTCGACATGTCCGGAGTCATCGTTTTTCATCCGAAATTCGATTTTTTGGACTGTACCAAAAATGCTTCAAAATGTCAATTGGATCGTGCCTCATGTTGAATAACCACTTTTTAAACACTCACATTGACCAAAATTGCCATTTTACAGAGTTTTCCTTACTCAAAAGCTTCAATTTTGACCCGTTTCAGGCACAGAAATGACTTTAAACACACTTATTTTAGTTGAAAAAGTCATAATTCACATCCAACAGTCATTTAGAGTCAAAAGATTAAATGTTAAAATTTCATCATTATAGACCATTTTGGGAACATTCGACATGTCCGGAGTCATCGTTTTTCATCCGAAAATCGATTTTTTGGACTGTACCAAAAATGATTCAAAATGTCAATTGGATCATGCCTCATGTTGAAAAACCACTTTTTAAACCCTCACAGTGACCAAAATTGCCATTTTTACAGAGTTTTGCTTACTCAAAAGCTTCAATTTTGACCCGTTTTAGGCACAGAAATGACTTTAAACACACTTATTTTAGTTGAAAAAGTCATAATGCACATCCAACAGTCATTTAGAGTCAAAAGATTAAATGTTAAAATTTCATCATTATAGACCATTTTGGGAACGTTCGACATGTCCGGAGTCATCGTTTTTCATCCGAAAATTGATTTTTTGGACTGTACCAAAAATGATTCAAAATGTCAATTGGATCGTGCCTCATGTTGAATAACCACTTTTTAACCCCTTTACTGCTAAGGCATTATTAGGCTTATCATATAATTTCCATTGAAATCAATGGAAAGTCCATGACGAGTTACCCTTGTCATTAGCGGCGAAGAGGTTAAACCCTCACAGTGACCAAAAGTGCCATTTTTACAGAGTTTTGCTTACTCAAAAGCTTCAATTTTGACCCGTTTCAGGCACAGAAATGACTTTAAACACACTTATTTTAGTTGAAAAAGTCATAATTCACATCCAACAGTCATTTAGAGTCAAAAGATTAAATGTTAAAATTTCATCATTATAGACCATTTTGGGAACGTTCGACATGTCCGGAGTCATCGTTTTTCATCCGAAAATCGATTTTTTGGACTGTACCAAAAATGATTCAAAATGTCAATTGGATCATGCCTCATGTTGAATAACCACTTTTTAAACCCTCACAGTGACCAAAAGTGCCATTTTTACAGAGTTTTGCTTACTCAAAAGCTTCAATTTTGACCCGTTTCAGGCACAGAAATGACTTTAAACACACTTATTTTAGTTGAAAAAGTCATAATTCACATCCAACAGTCATTTAGAGTCAAAAGATTAAATGTTAAAATTTCATCATTATAGACCATTTTGGGAACGTTCGACATGTCCGGAGTCATCGTTTTTCATCCGAAAATGGATTTTTTGGACTGTACCAAAAATGATTCAAAATGTCAATTGGATCGTGCCTCATGTCGAATAACCACTTTTTAAACCCTCACAGTGACCAAAAGTGCCATTTTTACAGAGTTTTGCTTACTCAAAAGCTTCAAGTTTGACCCTTTTCAGGCACAGAAATGACTTTAAACACACTTATTTTAGTTGAAAAAGTCATAATTCACATCCAACAGTCATTTAGAGTCAAAAGATTAAGTGTTAAAATTTCATCATTATTGACTATTTTGGGAACGTTCGACATGTCCGGAGTCATCGTTTTTCATCCGAAAATTGATTTTTGGGACTGTACCAAAAATGATTCAAAATGTCAATTGGATCGTGCCTCATGTTGAATAACCACTTTTTAAACCCTCACAGTGACCAAAATGGCCATTTTTACAGAGTTTTGCTTACTCAAAAGCTTCAATTTTGACCCGTTTCAGTCACAGAAATGACTTTAAACACACTTATTTTAGTTGAAAAAGTCATAATTCACATCCAACAGTCATTTAGAGTCAAAAGATTAAATGTTAAAATTTCATCATTTTAGACCATTTTGGGAACGTTCGACATGTCCGGAGTCATCGTTTTTCATCCGAAAATCGATTCTTTGGACTGTACCAAAAATGATTCAAAATGTCAATTGGATCATGCCTCATGTTGAATAACCACTTTTTAAACCCTCACAGTGACCAAAATTGCCATTTTTACAGAGTTTTGCTTACTCAAAAGCTTCAATTTTGACCCGTTTTAGGCACAGAAAAGACTTTAAACACACTTATTTTAGTTGAAAAAGTCATAATGCACATCCAACAGTCATTTAGAGTCAAAAGATTAAATGTTAAAATTTCATCATTATAGACCATTTTGGGAACGTTCGACATGTCGGGAGTCATCGTTTTTCATCCGATAATTGATTTTATTGGACTGTACCAAAAATGATTCAAAATGTCAATTGGATCGTGCCTCATGTTGAATAACCACTTTTTAAACCATCACAGTGACCAAAATGGCCATTTTTACAGAGTTTTGCTTACTCAAAAGCTTCAATTTTGACCCGTTTAAGTCACAGAAATGACTTTAAACACACTTATTTTAGTTGAAAAAGTCATAATTCACATCCAACAGTCATTTAGAGTCAAAAGATTAAATGTTAAAATTTCATCATTATAGACCATTTTGGGAACGTTCGACATGTCCGGAGTCATCGTTTTTCATCCGAAAATTGATTTTTTGGACTGTACCAAAAATGATTCAAAATGTCAATTGGATCGTGCCTCATGTTGAATAACCACTTTTTAAACCCACACAGTGACCAAAATTGCCATTTTTACAGAGTTTTGCTTACTCAAAAGCTTCAATTTTGACCCGTTTCAGTCACAGAAATGACTTTAAACACACTTATTTTAGTTGAAAAAGTCATAATTCACATCCAACAGTCATTTAGAGTCAAAAGATTAAATGTTAAAATTTCATCATTATAGACCATTTTGGGAACGTTCAAGATGTCCGGAGTCATCGTTTTTCATCCGAAAATTGATTTTTTGGACTGTACCAAAAATGATTCAAAATGTCAATTGGATCGTGCCTCATGTTGAATAACCACTTTTTAAACCCTCACAGTGACCAAAATGGCCATTTTTACAGAGTTTTGCTTACTCAAAAGCTTCAATTTTGACCCGTTTCAGTCACAGAAATGACTTTAAACACACTTATTTTAGTTGAAAAAGTCATAATTCACATCCAACAGTCATTTAGAGTCAAAAGATTAAATGTTAAAATGTCATCATTATTGACTATTTTGGGAACGTTCGACATGTCCAGAGTCATCGTTTTTCATCCGAAAATTGATTTTTGGGACTGTACCAATAATGATTCAAAATGTCAATTGGATCGTGCCTCATGTTGAATAACCACTTTTTAAACCCTCACAGTGACCAAAATGGCCATTTTTACAGAGTTTTGCTTACTCAAAAGCTTCAATTTTGACCCGTTTCAGTCACAGAAATGACTTTAAACACACTTATTTTAGTTGAAAAAGTCATAATTCACATCCAACAGTCATTTAGAGTCAAAAGATTAAATGTTAAAATTTCATCATTATAGACCATTTTGGGAACGTTCGACATGTCCGGAGTCATCGTTTTTCATCCGAAAATCGATTTTTTGGACTGTACCAAAAATGATTCAAAATGTCAATTGGATCATGCCTCATGTTGAATAACCACTTTTTAAACCCTCACAGTGACCAAAATTGCCATTTTTACAGAGTTTTGCTTACTCAAAAGCTTCAATTTTGACCCGTTTTAGGCACAGAAATGACTTTAAACACACTTATTTTAGTTGAAAAAGTCATAATGCACATCCAACAGTCATTTAGAGTCAAAAGATTAAATGTTAAAATTTCATCATTATAGACCATTTTGGGAACGTTCGACATGTCCGGAGTCATCGTTTTTCATCCGAAAATTGATTTTTTGGACTGTACCAAAAATGATTCAAAATGTCAATTGGATCGTGCCTCATGTTGAATAACCACTTTTTAAACCCTCACAGTGACCAAAAGTGCCATTTTTACAGAGTTTTGCTTACTCAAAAGCTTCAATTTTGACCCGTTTCAGGCACAGAAATGACTTTAAACACACTTATTTTAGTTGAAAAAGTCATAATTCACATCCAACAGTCATTTAGAGTCAAAAGATTAAATGTTAAAATTTCATCATTATAGACCATTTTGGGAACGTTCGACATGTCCGGAGTCATCGTTTTTCATCCGAAAATCGATTTTTTGGACTGTACCAAAAATGATTCAAAATGTCAATTGGATCATGCCTCATGTTGAAAAACCACTTTTTAAACCCTCACAGTGACCAAAATTGCCATTTTTACAGAGTTTTGCTTACTCAAAAGCTTCAATTTTGACCCGTTTTAGGCACAGAAATGACTTTAAACACACTTATTTTAGTTGAAAAAGTCATAATGCACATCCAACAGTCATTTAGAGTCAAAAGATTAAATGTTAAAATTTCATCATTATAGACCATTTTGGGAACGTTCGACATGTCCGGAGTCATCGTTTTTCATCCGAAAATTGATTTTTTGGACTGTACCAAAAATGATTCAAAATGTCAATTGGATCGTGCCTCATGTTGAATAACCACTTTTTAACCCCTTTACTGCTAAGGCATTATTAGGCTTATCATATAATTTCCATTGAAATCAATGGAAAGTCCATGACGAGTTACCCTTGTCATTAGCGGCGAAGAGGTTAAACCCTCACAGTGACCAAAAGTGCCATTTTTACAGAGTTTTGCTTACTCAAAAGCTTCAATTTTGACCCGTTTCAGGCACAGAAATGACTTTAAACACACTTATTTTAGTTGAAAAAGTCATAATTCACATCCAACAGTCATTTAGAGTCAAAAGATTAAATGTTAAAATTTCATCATTATAGACCATTTTGGGAACGTTCGACATGTCCGGAGTCATCGTTTTTCATCCGAAAATCGATTTTTTGGACTGTACCAAAAATGATTCAAAATGTCAATTGGATCATGCCTCATGTTGAATAACCACTTTTTAAACCCTCACAGTGACCAAAAGTGCCATTTTTACAGAGTTTTGCTTACTCAAAAGCTTCAATTTTGACCCGTTTCAGGCACAGAAATTACTTTAAACACACTTATTTTAGTTGAAAAAGTCATAATTCACATCCAACAGTCATTTAGAGTCAAAAGATTAAATGTTAAAATTTCATCATTTTAGACCATTTTGGGAACGTTCGACATGTCCGGAGTCATCGTTTTTCATCCGAAAATTGATTTTTGGGACTGTACCAAAAATTATTCAAAATGTCAATTGGATCATGCCTCATGTTGAATAACCACTTTTTAAACCCTCACAGTGACCAAAAGTGCCATTTTTACAGAGTTTTGCTTACTCAAAAGCTTCAAGTTTGACCCTTTTCAGGCACAGAAATGACTTTAAACACACTTATTTTAGTTGAAAAAGTCATAATTCACATCCAACAGTCATTTAGAGTCAAAAGATTAAATGTTAAAATTTCATCATTATAGACCATTTTGGGAACGTTCAAGATGTCCGGAGTCATCGTTTTTCATCCGAAAATTGATTTTTTGGACTGTACCAAAAATGATTCAAAATGTCAATTGGATCGTGCCTCATGTTGAATAACCACTTTTTAAACCCTCACAGTGACCAAAATGGCCATTTTTACAGAGTTTTGCTTACTCAAAAGCTTCAATTTTGACCCGTTTCAGTCACAGAAATGACTTTAAACACACTTATTTTAGTTGAAAAAGTCATAATTCACATCCAACAGTCATTTAGAGTCAAAAGATTAAATGTTAAAATTTCATCATTATTGACTATTTTGGGAACGTTCGACATGTCCGGAGTCATCGTTTTTCATCCGAAAATTGATTTTTGGGACTGTACCAAAAATGATTCAAAATGTCAATTGGATCGTGCCTCATGTTGAATAACCACTTTTTAAACCCTCACAGTGACCAAAATGGCCATTTTTACAGAGTTTTGCTTACTCAAAAGCTTCAATTTTGACCCGTTTCAGTCACAGAAATGACTTTAAACACACTTATTTTAGTTGAAAAAGTCATAATTCACATCCAACAGTCATTTAGAGTCAAAAGATTAAATGTTAAAATTTCATCATTATTGACTATTTTGGGAACGTTCGACATGTCCGGAGTCATCTTTTTTCATCCGAAAATTGATTTTTGGGACTGTACCAAAAATGATTCAAAATGTCAATTGGATCGTGCCTCATGTTGAATAACCACTTTTTAAACCCTCACAGTGACCAAAATGGCCATTTTTACAGAGTTTTGCTTACTCAAAAGCTTCAATTTTGACCCGTTTCAGTCACAGAAATGACTTTAAACACACTTATTTTAGTTGAAAAAGTCATAATTCACATCCAACAGTCATTTAGAGTCAAAAGATTAAATGTTAAAATTTCATCATTATAGACCATTTTGGGAACGTTCGACATGTCCGGAGTCATCGTTTTTCATCCGAAATTCGATTTTTTGGACTGTACCAAAAATGCTTCAAAATGTCAATTGGATCGTGCCTCATGTTGAATAACCACTTTTTAAACACTCACATTGACCAAAATTGCCATTTTACAGAGTTTTCCTTACTCAAAAGCTTCAATTTTGACCCGTTTCAGGCACAGAAATGACTTTAAACACACTTATTTTAGTTGAAAAAGTCATAATTCACATCCAACAGTCATTTAGAGTCAAAAGATTAAATGTTAAAATTTCATCATTATAGACCATTTTGGGAACATTCGACATGTCCGGAGTCATCGTTTTTCATCCGAAAATCGATTTTTTGGACTGTACCAAAAATGATTCAAAATGTCAATTGGATCATGCCTCATGTTGAAAAACCACTTTTTAAACCCTCACAGTGACCAAAATTGCCATTTTTACAGAGTTTTGCTTACTCAAAAGCTTTAATTTTGACCCGTTTTAGGCACAGAAATGACTTTAAACACACTTATTTTAGTTGAAAAAGTCATAATGCACATCCAACAGTCATTTAGAGTCAAAAGATTAAATGTTAAAATTTCATCATTATAGACCATTTTGGGAACGTTCGACATGTCCGGAGTCATCGTTTTTCATCCGAAAATTGATTTTTTGGACTGTACCAAAAATGATTCAAAATGTCAATTGGATCGTGCCTCATGTTGAATAACCACTTTTTAACCCCTTTACTGCTAAGGCATTATTAGGCTTATCATATAATTTCCATTGAAATCAATGGAAAGTCCATGACGAGTTACCCTTGTCATTAGCGGCGAAGAGGTTAAACCCTCACAGTGACCAAAAGTGCCATTTTTACAGAGTTTTGCTTACTCAAAAGCTTCAATTTTGACCCGTTTCAGGCACAGAAATGACTTTAAACACACTTATTTTAGTTGAAAAAGTCATAATTCACATCCAACAGTCATTTAGAGTCAAAAGATTAAATGTTAAAATTTCATCATTATAGACCATTTTGGGAACGTTCGACATGTCCGGAGTCATCGTTTTTCATCCGAAAATCGATTTTTTGGACTGTACCAAAAATGATTCAAAATGTCAATTGGATCATGCCTCATGTTGAATAACCACTTTTTAAACCCTCACAGTGACCAAAAGTGCCATTTTTACAGAGTTTTGCTTACTCAAAAGCTTCAATTTTGACCCGTTTCAGGCACAGAAATGACTTTAAACACACTTATTTTAGTTGAAAAAGTCATAATTCACATCCAACAGTCATTTAGAGTCAAAAGATTAAATGTTAAAATTTCATCATTATAGACCATTTTGGGAACGTTCGACATGTCCGGAGTCATCGTTTTTCATCCGAAAATTGATTTTTTGGACTGTACCAAAAATGATTCAAAATGTCAATTGGATCGTGCCTCATGTCGAATAACCACTTTTTAAACCCTCACAGTGACCAAAAGTGCCATTTTTACAGAGTTTTGCTTACTCAAAAGCTTCAAGTTTGACCCTTTTCAGGCACAGAAATGACTTTAAACACACTTATTTTAGTTGAAAAAGTCATAATTCACATCCAACAGTCATTTAGAGTCAAAAGATTAAGTGTTAAAATTTCATCATTATTGACTATTTTGGGAACGTTCGACATGTCCGGAGTCATCGTTTTTCATCCGAAAATTGATTTTTGGGACTGTACCAAAAATGATTCAAAATGTCAATTGGATCGTGCCTCATGTTGAATAACCACTTTTTAAACCCTCACAGTGACCAAAATGGCCATTTTTACAGAGTTTTGCTTACTCAAAAGCTTCAATTTTGACCCGTTTCAGTCACAGAAATGACTTTAAACACACTTATTTTAGTTGAAAAAGTCATAATTCACATCCAACAGTCATTTAGAGTCAAAAGATTAAATGTTAAAATTTCATCATTTTAGACCATTTTGGGAACGTTCGACATGTCCGGAGTCATCGTTTTTCATCCGAAAATCGATTCTTTGGACTGTACCAAAAATGATTCAAAATGTCAATTGGATCATGCCTCATGTTGAATAACCACTTTTTAAACCCTCACAGTGACCAAAATTGCCATTTTTACAGAGTTTTGCTTACTCAAAAGCTTCAATTTTGACCCGTTTTAGGCACAGAAATGACTTTAAACACACTTATTTTAGTTGAAAAAGTCATAATGCACATCCAACAGTCATTTAGAGTCAAAAGATTAAATGTTAAAATTTCATCATTATAGACCATTTTGGGAACGTTCGACATGTCGGGAGTCATCGTTTTTCATCCGATAATTGATTTTATTGGACTGTACCAAAAATGATTCAAAATGTCAATTGGATCGTGCCTCATGTTGAATAACCACTTTTTAAACCATCACAGTGACCAAAATGGCCATTTTTACAGAGTTTTGCTTACTCAAAAGCTTCAATTTTGACCCGTTTAAGTCACAGAAATGACTTTAAACACACTTATTTTAGTTGAAAAAGTCATAATTCACATCCAACAGTCATTTAGAGTCAAAAGATTAAATGTTAAAATTTCATCATTATAGACCATTTTGGGAACGTTCGACATGTCCGGAGTCATCGTTTTTCATCCGAAAATTGATTTTTTGGACTGTACCAAAAATGATTCAAAATGTCAATTGGATCGTGCCTCATGTTGAATAACCACTTTTTAAACCCACACAGTGACCAAAATTGCCATTTTTACAGAGTTTTGCTTACTCAAAAGCTTCAATTTTGACCCGTTTCAGTCACAGAAATGACTTTAAACACACTTATTTTAGTTGAAAAAGTCATAATTCACATCCAACAGTCATTTAGAGTCAAAAGATTAAATGTTAAAATTTCATCATTATAGACCATTTTGGGAACGTTCAAGATGTCCGGAGTCATCGTTTTTCATCCGAAAATTGATTTTTTGGACTGTACCAAAAATGATTCAAAATGTCAATTGGATCGTGCCTCATGTTGAATAACCACTTTTTAAACCCTCACAGTGACCAAAATGGCCATTTTTACAGAGTTTTGCTTACTCAAAAGCTTCAATTTTGACCCGTTTCAGTCACAGAAATGACTTTAAACACACTTATTTTAGTTGAAAAAGTCATAATTCACATCCAACAGTCATTTAGAGTCAAAAGATTAAATGTTAAAATGTCATCATTATTGACTATTTTGGGAACGTTCGACATGTCCAGAGTCATCGTTTTTCATCCGAAAATTGATTTTTGGGACTGTACCAAAAATGATTCAAAATGTCAATTGGATCGTGCCTCATGTTGAATAACCACTTTTTAAACCCTCACAGTGACCAAAATGGCCATTTTTACAGAGTTTTGCTTACTCAAAAGCTTCAATTTTGACCCGTTTCAGTCACAGAAATGACTTTAAACACACTTATTTTAGTTGAAAAAGTCATAATTCACATCCAACAGTCATTTAGAGTCAAAAGATTAAATGTTAAAATTTCATCATTATAGACCATTTTGGGAACGTTCGACATGTCCGGAGTCATCGTTTTTCATCCGAAAATCGATTTTTTGGACTGTACCAAAAATGATTCAAAATGTCAATTGGATCATGCCTCATGTTGAATAACCACTTTTTAAACCCTCACAGTGACCAAAATTGCCATTTTTACAGAGTTTTGCTTACTCAAAAGCTTCAATTTTGACCCGTTTTAGGCACAGAAATGACTTTAAACACACTTATTTTAGTTGAAAAAGTCATAATGCACATCCAACAGTCATTTAGAGTCAAAAGATTAAATGTTAAAATTTCATCATTATAGACCATTTTGGGAACGTTCGACATGTCCGGAGTCATCGTTTTTCATCCGAAAATTGATTTTTTGGACTGTACCAAAAATGATTCAAAATGTCAATTGGATCGTGCCTCATGTTGAATAACCACTTTTTAAACCCTCACAGTGACCAAAAGTGCCATTTTTACAGAGTTTTGCTTACTCAAAAGCTTCAATTTTGACCCGTTTCAGGCACAGAAATGACTTTAAACACACTTATTTTAGTTGAAAAAGTCATAATTCACATCCAACAGTCATTTAGAGTCAAAAGATTAAATGTTAAAATTTCATCATTATAGACCATTTTGGGAACGTTCGACATGTCCGGAGTCATCGTTTTTCATCCGAAATTCGATTTTTTGGACTGTACCAAAAATGCTTCAAAATGTCAATTGGATCGTGCCTCATGTTGAATAACCACTTTTTAAACACTCACATTGACCAAAATTGCCATTTTACAGAGTTTTCCTTACTCAAAAGCTTCAATTTTGACCCGTTTCAGGCACAGAAATGACTTTAAACACACTTATTTTAGTTGAAAAAGTCATAATTCACATCCAACAGTCATTTAGAGTCAAAAGATTAAATGTTAAAATTTCATCATTATAGACCATTTTGGGAACGTTCGACATGTCCGGAGTCATCGTTTTTCATCCGAAAATCGATTTTTTGGACTGTACCAAAAATGATTCAAAATGTCAATTGGATCATGCCTCATGTTGAAAAACCACTTTTTAAACCCTCACAGTGACCAAAATTGCCATTTTTACAGAGTTTTGCTTACTCAAAAGCTTCAATTTTGACCCGTTTTAGGCACAGAAATGACTTTAAACACACTTATTTTAGTTGAAAAAGTCATAATGCACATCCAACAGTCATTTAGAGTCAAAAGATTAAATGTTAAAATTTCATCATTATAGACCATTTTGGGAACGTTCGACATGTCCGGAGTCATCGTTTTTCATCCGAAAATTGATTTTTTGGACTGTACCAAAAATGATTCAAAATGTCAATTGGATCGTGCCTCATGTTGAATAACCACTTTTTAACCCCTTTACTGCTAAGGCATTATTAGGCTTATCATATAATTTCCATTGAAATCAATGGAAAGTCCATGACGAGTTACCCTTGTCATTAGCGGCGAAGAGGTTAAACCCTCACAGTGACCAAAAGTGCCATTTTTACAGAGTTTTGCTTACTCAAAAGCTTCAATTTTGACCCGTTTCAGGCACAGAAATGACTTTAAACACACTTATTTTAGTTGAAAAAGTCATAATTCACATCCAACAGTCATTTAGAGTCAAAAGATTAAATGTTAAAATTTCATCATTATAGACCATTTTGGGAACGTTCGACATGTCCGGAGTCATCGTTTTTCATCCGAAAATCGATTTTTTGGACTGTACCAAAAATGATTCAAAATGTCAATTGGATCATGCCTCATGTTGAATAACCACTTTTTAAACCCTCACAGTGACCAAAAGTGCCATTTTTACAGAGTTTTGCTTACTCAAAAGCTTCAATTTTGACCCGTTTCAGGCACAGAAATTACTTTAAACACACTTATTTTAGTTGAAAAAGTCATAATTCACATCCAACAGTCATTTAGAGTCAAAAGATTAAATGTTAAAATTTCATCATTTTAGACCATTTTGGGAACGTTCGACATGTCCGGAGTCATCGTTTTTCATCCGAAAATTGATTTTTGGGACTGTACCAAAAATGATTCAAAATGTCAATTGGATCATGCCTCATGTTGAATAACCACTTTTTAAACCCTCACAGTGACAAAAAGTGCCATTTTTACAGAGTTTTGCTTACTCAAAAGCTTCAAGTTTGACCCTTTTCAGGCACAGAAATGACTTTAAACACACTTATTTTAGTTGAAAAAGTCATAATTCACATCCAACAGTCATTTAGAGTCAAAAGATTAAATGTTAAAATTTCATCATTATAGACCATTTTGGGAACGTTCAAGATGTCCGGAGTCATCGTTTTTCATCCGAAAATTGATTTTTTGGACTGTACCAAAAATGATTCAAAATGTCAATTGGATCGTGCCTCATGTTGAATAACCACTTTTTAAACCCTCACAGTGACCAAAATGGCCATTTTTACAGAGTTTTGCTTACTCAAAAGCTTCAATTTTGACCCGTTTCAGTCACAGAAATGACTTTAAACACACTTATTTTAGTTGAAAAAGTCATAATTCACATCCAACAGTCATTTAGAGTCAAAAGATTAAATGTTAAAATTTCATCATTATTGACTATTTTGGGAACGTTCGACATGTCCGGAGTCATCGTTTTTCATCCGAAAATTGATTTTTGGGACTGTACCAAAAATGATTCAAAATGTCAATTGGATCGTGCCTCATGTTGAATAACCACTTTTTAAACCCTCACAGTGACCAAAATGGCCATTTTTACAGAGTTTTGCTTACTCAAAAGCTTCAATTTTGACCCGTTTCAGTCACAGAAATGACTTTAAACACACTTATTTTAGTTGAAAAAGTCATAATTCACATCCAACAGTCATTTAGAGTCAAAAGATTAAATGTTAAAATTTCATCATTATAGACCATTTTGGGAACGTTCGACATGTCCGGAGTCATCGTTTTTCATCCGAAAATCGATTTTTTGGACTGTACCAAAAATGATTCAAAATGTCAATTGGATCATGCCTCATGTTGAATAACCACTTTTTAAACCCTCACAGTGACCAAAATTGCCATTTTTACAGAGTTTTGCTTACTCAAAAGCTTCAATTTTGACCCGTTTTAGGCACAGAAACGACTTTAAACACACTTATTTTAGTTGAAAAAGTCATAATGCACATCCAACAGTCATTTAGAGTCAAAAGATTAAATGTTAAAATTTCATCATTATAGACCATTTTGGGAACGTTCGACATGTCCGGAGTCATCGTTTTTCATCCGAAAATTGATTTTTGGGACTGTACCAAAAATGATTCAAAATGTCAATTGGATCGTGCCTCATGTTGAATAACCACTTTTTAAACCCTCACAGTGACCAAAAGTGCCATTTTTACAGAGTTTTGCTTACTCAAAAGCTTCAATTTGACCCGTTTCAGGCACAGAAATGACTTTAAACACACTTATTTTAGTTGAAAAAGTCATAATTCACATCCAACAGTCATTTAGAGTCAAAAGATTAAATGTTAAAATTTCATCATTATAGACCATTTTGGGAACGTTCGACATGCCCGGAGTCATCGTTTTTCATCCGAAAATTGATTTTTGGGACTGTACCAAAAATGATTCAAAATGTCAATTGGATCGTGCCTCATGTTGAATAACCACTTTTTAAACCCTCACAGTGACCAAAAGTGCCATTTTTACAGAGTTTTGCTTACTCAAAAGCTTCAATTTTGACCCGTTTCAGGCACAGAAATGACTTTAAACACACTTATGTTAGTTGAAAAAGTCATAATTCACATCCAACAGTCATTTAGAGTCAAAAGATTAAATGTTAAAATTTCATCATTATAGACCATTTTGGGAACGTTCGACATGTCCGGAGTCATCGTTTTTCATCCAAAAATTGATTTTTTGGACTGTACCAAAGATGATTCAAAATGTCAATTGGATTGTGCCTCATGTTGAATAACCACTTTTTAAACCCTCACAGTGACCAAAATTGCCATTTTTACAGAGTTTTGCTTACTCAAAAGCTTCAATTTTGACCCGTTTCAGGCACAGAAATGACTTTAAACACACTTATTTTAGTTGAAAAAGTCATAATTCGGATCCAACAGTCATTTAGAGTCAAAAGATTAAATGTTAAAATTTCATCATTATTGACCATTTTGGGAACGTTCGACATGTCCGGAGTCATCGTTTTTCATCCGAAAATTGATTTTTGGGACTGTACCAAAAATGATTCAAAATGTCAATTGGATCGTGCCTCATGTTGAATAACCACTTTTTAAACCCTCACAGTGACCAAAATGGCAATTTTTACAGAGTTTTGCTTACTCCAAAGCTTCAATTTTGACCCGTTTCAGTCACAGAAATGACTTTAAACACACTTATTTTAGTTGAAAAAGTCATAATTCACATCCAACAGTCATTTAGAGTCAAAAGATTAAATGTTAAAATTTCATCATTATAGACCATTTTGGGAACGTTCGACATGTCCGGAGTCATCGTTTTTCATCCGAAAATGGATTTTTGGGACTGTACCAAAAATGATTCAAAATGTCAATTGGATCGTGCCTCATGTTGAATAACCACTTTTTAAACCCTCACAGTGACCAAAATGGCCATTTTTACAGAGTTTTGCTTACTCAAAAGCTTCAATTTTGACCCGTTTCAGTCACAGAAATGACTTTAAACACACTTATTTTAGTTGAAAAAGTCATAATTCACATCCAACAGTCATTTAGAGTCAAAAGATTAAATGTTAAAATTTCATCATTATTGACTATTTTGGGAACGTTCGACATGTCCGGAGTCATCGTTTTTCATCCGAAAATTGATTTTTGGGACTGTACCAAAAATGATTCAAAATGTCAATTGGATCGTGCCTCATGTTGAATAACCACTTTTTAAACCCTCACAGTGACCAAAATGGCCATTTTTACAGAGTTTTGCTTACTCCAAAGCTTCAATTTTGACCCGTTTTAGGCACAGAAATGACTTTAAACACACTTATTTTAGTTGAAAAAGTCATAATGCACATCCAACAGTCATTTAGAGTCAAAAGATTAAATGTTAAAATTTCATCATTATAGACCATTTTGGGAACGTTCGACATGTCCGGAGTCATCGTTTTTCATCCGAAAATCGATTTTTTGGACTGTACCAAAAATGATTCAAAATGTCAATTGGATCATGCCTCATGTTGAATAACCACTTTTTAAACCCTCACAGTGACCAAAAGTGCCATTTTTACAGAGTTTTGCTTACTCAAAAGCTTCAATTTTGACCCGTTTCAGGCACAGAAATTACTTTAAACACACTTATTTTAGTTGAAAAAGTCATAATTCACATCCAACAGTCATTTAGAGTCAAAAGATTAAATGTTAAAATTTCATCATTTTAGACCATTTTGGGAACGTTCGACATGTCCGGAGTCATCGTTTTTCATCCGAAAATTGATTTTTTGGACTGTACCAAAAATGATTCAAAATGTCAATTGGATCGTGCCTCATGTTGAATAACCACTTTTTAAACCCTCACAGTGACCAAAAGTGCCATTTTTACAGAGTTTTCCTTACTCAAAAGCTTCAATTTTGACCCGTTTCAGGCACAGAAATGACTTTAAACACACTTATTTTAGTTGAAAAAGTCATAATTCACATCCAACAGTCATTTAGAGTCAAAAGATTAAATGTTAAAATTTCATCATTATAGACCATTTTGGGAACTTTCGGCATGTCCGGAGTCATCGTTTTTCATCCGAAAATTGATTTTTTGGACTGTACCAAAAATGATTCAAAATGTCAATTGGATCGTGCCTCATGTTGAATAACCACTTTTTAAACCCTCACAGTGACCAAAATGGCCATTTTTACAGAGTTTTGCTTACTCCAAAGCTTCAATTTTGACCCGTTTCAGTCACAGAAATGACTTTAAACACACTTATTTTAGTTGAAAAAGTCATAATTCACATCCAACAGTCATTTAGAGTCAAAAGATTAAATGTTAAAATTTCATCATTATAGACCATTTTGGGAACGTTCGACATGTCCGGAGTCATCGTTTTTCATCCGAAAATTGATTTTTGGGACTGTACCAAAAATGATTCAAAATGTCAATTGGATCGTGCCTCATGTTGAATAACCACTTTTTAAACCCTCACAGTGACCAAAAGTGCCATTTTTACAGAGTTTTGCTTACTCAAAAGCTTCAATTTTGACCCGTTTCAGGCACAGAAATGACTTTAAACACACTTATTTTAGTTGAAAAAGTCATAATTCACATCCAACAGTCATTTAGAGTCAAAAGATTAAATGTTAAAATTTCATCATTATAGACCATTTTGGGAACGTTCGACATGTCCGGAGTCATCGTTTTTCATCCGGAAATTGATTTTTGGGACTGTACCAAAAATGATTCAAAATGTCAATTGGATCGTGCCTCATGTTGAATAACCACTTTTTAAACCCTCACAGTGACCAAAATGGCCATTTTTACAGAGTTTTGCTTACTCAAAAGCTTCAATTTTGACCCGTTTCAGTCACAGAAATGACTTTAAACACACTTATTTTAGTTGAAAAAGTCATAATTCACATCCAACAGTCATTTAGAGTCAAAAGATTAAATGTTAAAATTTCATCATTATAGACCATTTTGGGAACGTTCAACATGTCCGGAGTCATCGTTTTTCATCCGAAAATCGATTTTTTGGACTGTACCAAAAATGATTCAAAATGTCAATTGGATCATGCCTCATGTTGAATAACCACTTTTTAAACCCTCACAGTGACCAAAATTGCCATTTTTACAGAGTTTTGCTTACTCAAAAGCTTCAATTTTGACCCGTTTTAGGCACAGAAATGACTTTAAACACACTTATTTTAGTTGAAAAAGTCATAATGCACATCCAACAGTCATTTAGAGTCAAAAGATTAAATGTTAAAATTTCATCATTATAGACCATTTTGGGAACGTTCGACATGTCCGGAGTCATCGTTTTTCATCCGAAAATTGATTTTTGGGACTGTACCAAAAATGATTCAAAATGTCAATTGCATCGTGCCTCATGTTGAATAACCACTTTTTAAACCCTCACAGTGACCAAAAGTGCCATTTTTACAGAGTTTTGCTTACTCAAAAGCTTCAATTTTGACCCGTTTCAGGCACAGAAATGACTTTAAACACACTTATTTTAGTTGAAAAAGTCATAATTCACATCCAACAGTCATTTAGAGTCAAAAGATTAAATGTTAAAATTTCATCATTATAGACCATTTTGGGAACGTTCGACATGTCCGGAGTCATCGTTTTTCATCCGAAAATGGATTTTTTGGACTGTACCAAAAATGATTCAAAATGTCAATTGGATCGTGCCTCATGTCGAATAACCACTTTTTAAACCCTCACAGTGACCAAAAGTGCCATTTTTACAGAGTTTTGCTTACTCAAAAGCTTCAAGTTTGACCCTTTTCAGGCACAGAAATGACTTTAAACACACTTATTTTAGTTGAAAAAGTCATAATTCACATCCAACAGTCATTTAGAGTCAAAAGATTAAATGTTAAAATTTCATCATTATAGACCATTTTGGGAACGTTCAAGATGTCCGGAGTCATCGTTTTTCATCCGAAAATTGATTTTTTGGACTGTACCAAAAATGATTCAAAATGTCAATTGGATCGTGCCTCATGTTGAATAACCACTTTTTAAACCCTCACAGTGACCAAAATGGCCATTTTTACAGAGTTTTGCTTACTCAAAAGCTTCAATTTTGACCCGTTTCAGTCACAGAAATGACTTTAAACACACTTATTTTAGTTGAAAAAGTCATAATTCACATCCAACAGTCATTTAGAGTCAAAAGATTAAATGTTAAAATTTCATCATTATTGACTATTTTGGGAACGTTCGACATGTCCGGAGTCATCTTTTTTCATCCGAAAATTGATTTTTGGGACTGTACCAAAAATGATTCAAAATGTCAATTGGATCGTGCCTCATGTTGAATAACCACTTTTTAAACCCTCACAGTGACCAAAATGGCCATTTTTACAGAGTTTTGCTTACTCAAAAGCTTCAATTTTGACCCGTTTCAGTCACAGAAATGACTTTAAACACACTTATTTTAGTTGAAAAAGTCATAATTCACATCCAACAGTCATTTAGAGTCAAAAGATTAAATGTTAAAATTTCATCATTATAGACTATTTTGGGAACGTTCGACATGTCCGGAGTCATCGTTTTTCATCCGAAAATCGATTTTTTGGACTGTACCAAAAATGATTCAAAATGTCAATTGGATCATGCCTCATGTTGAATAACCACTTTTTAAACCCTCACAGTGACCAAAATTGCCATTTTTACAGAGTTTTGCTTACTCAAAAGCTTCAATTTTGACCCGTTTTAGGCACAGAAATGACTTTAAACACACTTATTTTAGTTGAAAAAGTCATAATGCACATCCAACAGTCATTTAGAGTCAAAAGATTAAATGTTAAAATTTCATCATTATAGACCATTTTGGGAATGTTCGACATGTCCGGAGTCATCGTTTTTCATCCGAAAATTGATTTTTGGGACTGTAGCAAAAATGATTCAAAATGTCAATTGGATCGTGCCTCATGTTGAATAACCACTTTTTAAACCCTCACAGTGACCAAAAGTGCCATTTTTACAGAGTTTTGCTTACTCAAAAGCTTCAATTTTGACCCGTTTCAGGCACAGAAATGACTTTAAACACACTTATTTTAGTTGAAAAAGTCATAATTCACATCCAACAGTCATTTAGAGTCAAAAGATTAAATGTTAAAATTTCATCATTATAGACCATTTTGGGAACGTTCGACATGTCCGGAGTCATCGTTTTTCATCCGAAAATTGATTTTTTGGACTGTACCAAAGATGATTCAAAATGTCAATTGGATCGTGCCTCATGTTGAATAACCACTTTTTAAACCCTCACAGTGACCAAAATTGCCATTTTTACAGAGTTTTGCTTACTCAAAAGCTTCAATTTTGACCCGTTTCAGGCACAGAAATGACTTTAAACACACTTATTTTAGTTGAAAAAGTCATAATTCAGATCCAACAGTCATTTAGAGTCAAAAGATTAAATGTTAAAATTTCATCATTATTGACCATTTTGGGAACGTTCGACATGTCCGGAGTCATCGTTTTTCATCCGAAAATTGATTTTTGGGACTGTACCAAAAATGATTCAAAATGTCAATTGGATCGTGCCTCATGTTGAACAACAACTTTTTAAACCCTCACAGTGACCAAAAGTGCCATTTTTACAGAGTTTTGCTTACTCAAAAGCTTCAATTTTGACCCATTTCAGGCACAGAAATGACTTTAAACACACTTATTTAAGTTGAAAAAGTCATAATTCACATCCAACAGTCATTTAGAGTCAAAAGATTAAATGTTAAAATTTCATCATTATAGACCATTTTGGGAACGTTCGGCATGTCCGGAGTCATCGTTTTTCATCAGAAAATTGATTTTTGGGACTGTACCAAAAATTATTCAAAATGTCAATTGGATCGTGCCTCATGTTGAATAACCACTTTTTAAACCCTCACAGTGACCAAAAGTGCCATTTTTACAGAGTTTTCCTTACTCAAAAGCTTCAATTTTGACCCGTTTCAGGCACAGAAATGACTTTAAACACACTTATTTTAGTTGAAAAAGTCATAATTCACATCCAACAGTCATTTAGAGTCAAAAGATTAAATGTTAAAATTTCATCATTATAGACCATTTTGGGAACTTTCGGCATGTCCGGAGTCATCGTTTTTCACCGAAAATTGATTTTTTGGACTGTACCAAAAATGATTCAAAATGTCAATTGGATCGTGCCTCATGTTGAATCACCACTTTTTATACCCTCACAGTGACCAAAATGGCAATTTTTACAGAGTTTTGCTTACTCCAAAGCTTCAATTTTGACCGTTTCAGTCACAGAAATGACTTTAAACACACTTATTTTAGTTGAAAAAGTCATAATTCACATCCAACAGTCATTTAGAGTCAAAAGATTAAATGTTAAAATTTCATCATTATAGACTATTTTGGGAACGTTCGACATGTCCGGAGTCATCGTTTTTCATCCGAAAATTGATTTTTGGGACTGTACCAAAGATGATTCAAAATGTCAATTGGATCGTGCCTCATGTTGAATAACCACTTTTTAAACCCTCACAGTGACCAAAATTGCCATTTTTACAGAGTTTTGCTTACTCAAAAGCTTCAATTTTGACCCGTTTCAGGCACAGAAATGACTTTAAACACACTTATTTTAGTTGAAAAAGTCATAATTCAGATCCAACAGTCATTTAGAGTCAAAAGATTAAATGTTAAAATTTCATCATTATTGACCATTTTGGGAACGTTCGACATGTCCGGAGTCATCGTTTTTCATCCGAAAATTGATTTTTGGGACTGGACCCAAAATGATTCAAAATGTCAATTGGATCGTGCCTCATGTTGAACAACCACTTTTTAAACCCTCACAGTGACCAAAAGTGCCATTTTTACAGAGTTTTGCTTACTCAAAAGCTTCAATTTTGACCCATTTCAGGCACAGAAATGACTTTAAACACACTTATTTTAGTTGAAAAAGTCATAATTCACATCCAACAGTCATTTAGAGTCAAAAGATTAAATGTTAAAATTTCATCATTATAGACCATTTTGGGAACGTTCGGCATGTCCGGAGTCATCGTTTTTCATCAGAAAATTGATTTTTGGGACTGTACCAAAAATGATTCAAAATGTCAATTGGATCGTGCCTCATGTTGAATAACCACTTTTTAACCCCTTTACTGCTAAGGCATTATTAGGCTTATCATATAATTTCCATTGAAATCAATGGAAAGTCCATGACGAGTTACCCTTGTCATTAGCGGCGAAGAGGTTAAACCCTCACAGTGACCAAAAGTGCCATTTTTACAGAGTTTTGCTTACTCAAAAGCTTCAATTTTGACCCGTTTCAGGCACAGAAATGACTTTAAACACACTTATTTTAGTTGAAAAAGTCATAATTCACATCCAACAGTCATTTAGAGTCAAAAGATTAAATGTTAAAATTTCATCATTATAGACCATTTTGGGAACGTTCGACATGTCCGGAGTCATCGTTTTTCATCCGAAAATCGATTTTTTGGACTGTACCAAAAATGATTCAAAATGTCAATTGGATCATGCCTCATGTTGAATAACCACTTTTTAAACCCTCACAGTGACCAAAAGTGCCATTTTTACAGAGTTTTGCTTACTCAAAAGCTTCAAGTTTGACCCTTTTCAGGCACAGAAATGACTTTAAACACACTTATTTTAGTTGAAAAAGTCATAATTCACATCCAACAGTCATTTAGAGTCAAAAGATTAAATGTTAAAATTTCATCATTATAGACCATTTTGGGAACGTTCAAGATGTCCGGAGTCATCGTTTTTCATCCGAAAATTGATTTTTTGGACTGTACCAAAAATGATTCAAAATGTCAATTGGATCGTGCCTCATGTTGAATAACCACTTTTTAAACCCTCACAGTGACCAAAATGGCCATTTTTACAGAGTTTTGCTTACTCAAAAGCTTCAATTTTGACCCGTTTCAGTCACAGAAATGACTTTAAACACACTTATTTTAGTTGAAAAAGTCATAATTCACATCCAACAGTCATTTAGAGTCAAAAGATTAAATGTTAAAATTTCATCATTATTGACTATTTTGGGAACGTTCGACATGTCCGGAGTCATCGTTTTTCATCCGAAAATTGATTTTTGGGACTGTACCAAAAATGATTCAAAATGTCAATTGGATCATGCCTCATGTTGAATAACCACTTTTTAAACCCTCACAGTGACCAAAATTGCCATTTTTACAGAGTTTTGCTTACTCAAAAGCTTCAATTTTGACCCGTTTTAGGCACAGAAATGACTTTAAACACACTTATTTTAGTTGAAAAAGTCATAATGCACATCCAACAGTCATTTAGAGTCAAAAGATTAAATGTTAAAATTTCATCATTATAGACCATTTTGGGAACGTTCGACATGTCCGGAGTCATCGTTTTTCATCCGAAAATTGATTTTTGGGACTGTACCAAAAATGATTCAAAATGTCAATTGGATCGTGCCTCATGTTGAATAACCACTTTTTAAACCCTCACAGTGACCAAAAGTGCCATTTTTACAGAGTTTTGCTTACTCAAAAGCTTCAATTTGACCCGTTTCAGGCACAGAAATGACTTTAAACACACTTATTTTAGTTGAAAAAGTCATAATTCACATCCAACAGTCATTTAGAGTCAAAAGATTAAATGTTAAAATTTCATCATTATAGACCATTTTGGGAACGTTCGACATGCCCGGAGTCATCGTTTTTCATCCGAAAATTGATTTTTGGGACTGTACCAAAAATGATTCAAAATGTCAATTGGATCGTGCCTCATGTTGAATAACCACTTTTTAAACCCTCACAGTGACCAAAAGTGCCATTTTTACAGAGTTTTGCTTACTCAAAAGCTTCAATTTTGACCCGTTTCAGGCACAGAAATGACTTTAAACACACTTATGTTAGTTGAAAAAGTCATAATTCACATCCAACAGTCATTTAGAGTCAAAAGATTAAATGTTAAAATTTCATCATTATAGACCATTTTGGGAACGTTCGACATGTCCGGAGTCATCGTTTTTCATCCGAAAATTGATTTTTTGGACTGTACCAAAGATGATTCAAAATGTCAATTGGATTGTGCCTCATGTTGAATAACCACTTTTTAAACCCTCACAGTGACCAAAATTGCCATTTTTACAGAGTTTTGCTTACTCAAAAGCTTCAATTTTGACCTGTTTCAGGCACAGAAATGACTTTAAACACACTTATTTTAGTTGAAAAAGTCATAATTCGGATCCAACAGTCATTTAGAGTCAAAAGATTAAATGTTAAAATTTCATCATTATTGACCATTTTGGGAACGTTCGACATGTCCGGAGTCATCGTTTTTCATCCGAAAATTGATTTTTGGGACTGTACCAAAAATGATTCAAAATGTCAATTGGATCGTGCCTCATGTTGAATAACCACTTTTTAAACCCTCACAGTGACCAAAATGGCAATTTTTACAGAGTTTTGCTTACTCCAAAGCTTCAATTTTGACCCGTTTCAGTCACAGAAATGACTTTAAACACACTTATTTTAGTTGAAAAAGTCATAATTCACATCCAACATTCATTTAGAGTCAAAAGATTAAATGTTAAAATTTCATCATTATAGACCATTTTGGGAACGTTCGACATGTCCGGAGTCATCGTTTTTCATCCGAAAATGGATTTTTGGGACTGTACCAAAAATGATTCAAAATGTCAATTGGATCGTGCCTCATGTTGAATAACCACTTTTTAAACCCTCACAGTGACCAAAATGGCCATTTTTACAGAGTTTTGCTTACTCAAAAGCTTCAATTTTGACCCGTTTCAGTCACAGAAATGACTTTAAACACACTTATTTTAGTTGAAAAAGTCATAATTCACATCCAACAGTCATTTAGAGTCAAAAGATTAAATGTTAAAATTTCATCATTATTGACTATTTTGGGAACGTTCGACATGTCCGGAGTCATCGTTTTTCATCCGAAAATTGATTTTTGGGACTGTACCAAAAATGATTCAAAATGTCAATTGGATCGTGCCTCATGTTGAATAACCACTTTTTAAACCCTCACAGTGACCAAAATGGCCATTTTTACAGAGTTTTGCTTACTCCAAAGCTTCAATTTTGACCCGTTTTAGGCACAGAAATGACTTTAAACACACTTATTTTAGTTGAAAAAGTCATAATGCACATCCAACAGTCATTTAGAGTCAAAAGATTAAATGTTAAAATTTCATCATTATAGACCATTTTGGGAACGTTCGACATGTCCGGAGTCATCGTTTTTCATCCGAAAATCGATTTTTTGGACTGTACCAAAAATGATTCAAAATGTCAATTGGATCATGCCTCATGTTGAATAACCACTTTTTAAACCCTCACAGTGACCAAAAGTGCCATTTTTACAGAGTTTTGCTTACTCAAAAGCTTCAATTTTGACCCGTTTCAGGCACAGAAATTACTTTAAACACACTTATTTTAGTTGAAAAAGTCATAATTCACATCCAACAGTCATTTAGAGTCAAAAGATTAAATGTTAAAATTTCATCATTTTAGACCATTTTGGGAACGTTCGGCATGTCCGGAGTCATCGTTTTTCATCCGAAAATTGATTTTTTGGACTGTACCAAAAATGATTCAAAATGTCAATTGGATCGTGCCTCATGTTGAATAACCACTTTTTAAACCCTCACAATGACCAAAAGTGCCATTTTTACAGAGTTTTCCTTACTCAAAAGCTTCAATTTTGACCCGTTTCAGGCACAGAAATGACTTTAAACACACTTATTTTAGTTGAAAAAGTCATAATTCACATCCAACAGTCATTTAGAGTCAAAAGATTAAATGTTAAAATTTCATCATTATAGACCATTTTGGGAACTTTCGGCATGTCCGGAGTCATCGTTTTGCATCCGAAAATTGATTTTTTGGACTGTACCAAAAATGATTCAAAATGTCAATTGGATCGTGCCTCATGTTGAATAACCACTTTTTAAACCCTCACAGTGACCAAAATGGCCATTTTTACAGAGTTTTGCTTACTCCAAAGCTTCAATTTTGACCCGTTTCAGTCACAGAAATGACTTTAAACACACTTATTTTAGTTGAAAAAGTCATAATTCACATCCAACAGTCATTTAGAGTCAAAAGATTAAATGTTAAAATTTCATCATTATAGACCATTTTGGGAACGTTCGACATGTCCGGAGTCATCGTTTTTCATCCGAAAATTGATTTTTGGGACTGTACCAAAAATGATTCAAAATGTCAATTGGATCGTGCCTCATGTTGAATAACCACTTTTTAAACCCTCACAGTGACCAAAAGTGCCATTTTTACAGAGTTTTGCTTACTCAAAAGCTTCAATTTTGACCCGTTTCAGGCACAGAAATGACTTTAAACACACTTATTTTAGTTGAAAAAGTCATAATTCACATCCAACAGTCATTTAGAGTCAAAAGATTAAATGTTAAAATTTCATCATTATAGACCATTTTGGGAACGTTCGACATGTCCGGAGTCATCGTTTTTCATCCGAAAATGGATTTTTTGGACTGTACCAAAAATGATTCAAAATGTCAATTGGATCGTGCCTCGTGTTGAATAACCACTTTTTAAACCCTCACAGTGACCAAAAGTGCCATTTTTACAGAGTTTTGCTTACTCAAAAGCTTCAAGTTTGACCCTTTTCAGGCACAGAAATGACTTTAAACACACTTATTTTAGTTGAAAAAGTCATAATTCACATCCAACAGTCATTTAGAGTCAAAAGATTAAATGTGAAAATTTCATCATTATAGACCATTTTGGGAACGTTCAAGATGTCCGGAGTCATCGTTTTTCATCCGAAAATTGATTTTTTGGACTGTACCAAAAATGATTCAAAATGTCAATTGGATCGTGCCTCATGTTGAATAACCACTTTTTAAACCCTCACAGTGACCAAAATGGCCATTTTTACAGAGTTTTGCTTACTCAAAAGCTTCAATTTTGACCCGTTTCAGTCACAGAAATGACTTTAAACACACTTATTTTAGTTGAAAAAGTCATAATTCACATCCAACAGTCATTTAGAGTCAAAAGATTAAATGTTAAAATTTCATCATTATTGACTATTTTGGGAACGTTCGACATGTCCGGAGTCATCGTTTTTCATCCGGAAATTGATTTTTGGGACTGTACCAAAAATGATTCAAAATGTCAATTGGATCGTGCCTCATGTTGAATAACCACTTTTTAAACCCTCACAGTGACCAAAATGGCCATTTTTACAGAGTTTTGCTTACTCAAAAGCTTCAATTTTGACCCGTTTCAGTCACAGAAATGACTTTAAACACACTTATTTTAGTTGAAAAAGTCATAATTCACATCCAACAGTCATTTAGAGTCAAAAGATTAAATGTTAAAATTTCATCATTATAGACCATTTTGGGAACGTTCAACATGTCCGGAGTCATCGTTTTTCATCCGAAAATCGATTTTTTGGACTGTACCAAAAATGATTCAAAATGTCAATTGGATCATGCCTCATGTTGAATAACCACTTTTTAAACCCTCACAGTGACCAAAATTGCCATTTTTACAGAGTTTTGCTTACTCAAAAGCTTCAATTTTGACCCGTTTTAGGCACAGAAATGACTTTAAACACACTTATTTTAGTTGAAAAAGTCATAATGCACATCCAACAGTCATTTAGAGTCAAAAGATTAAATGTTAAAATTTCATCATTATAGACCATTTTGGGAACGTTCGACATGTCCGGAGTCATCGTTTTTCATCCGAAAATGGATTTTTTGGACTGTACCAAAAATGATTCAAAATGTCAATTGGATCGTGCCTCATGTCGAATAACCACTTTTTAAACCCTCACAGTGACCAAAAGTGCCATTTTTACAGAGTTTTGCTTACTCAAAAGCTTCAAGTTTGACCCTTTTCAGGCACAGAAATGACTTTAAACACACTTATTTTAGTTGAAAAAGTCATAATTCACATCCAACAGTCATTTAGAGTCAAAAGATTAAATGTTAAAATTTCATCATTATAGACCATTTTGGGAACGTTCGACATGTCCGGAGTCATCGTTTTTCATCCGAAAATGGATTTTTTGGACTGTACCAAAAATGATTCAAAATGTCAATTGGATCGTGCCTCATGTTGAATAACCACTTTTTAAACCCTCACAGTGACCAAAAGTGCCATTTTTACAGAGTTTTGCTTACTCAAAAGCTTCAAGTTTGACCCTTTTCAGGCACAGAAATGACTTTAAACACACTTATTTTAGTTGAAAAAGTCATAATTCACATCCAACAGTCATTTAGAGTCAAAAGATTAAATGTTAAAATTTCATCATTATAGACCATTTTGGGAACGTTCAAGATGTCCGGAGTCATCGTTTTTCATCCGAAAATTGATTTTTTGGACTGTACCAAAAATGATTCAAAATGTCAATTGGATCGTGCCTCATGTTGAATAACCACTTTTTAAACCCTCACAGTGACCAAAATGGCCATTTTTACAGAGTTTTGCTTACTCAAAAGCTTCAATTTTGACCCGTTTCAGTCACAGAAATGACTTTAAACACACTTATTTTAGTTGAAAAAGTCATAATTCACATCCAACAGTCATTTAGAGTCAAAAGATTAAATGTTAAAATTTCATCATTATTGACTATTTTGGGAACGTTCGACATGTCCGGAGTCATCTTTTTTCATCCGAAAATTGATTTTTGGGACTGTACCAAAAATGATTCAAAATGTCAATTGGATCGTGCCTCATGTTGAATAACCACTTTTTAAACCCTCACAGTGACCAAAATGGCCATTTTTACAGAGTTTTGCTTACTCAAAAGCTTCAATTTTGACCCGTTTCAGTCACAGAAATGACTTTAAACACACTTATTTTAGTTGAAAAAGTCATAATTCACATCCAACAGTCATTTAGAGTCAAAAGATTAAATGTTAAAATTTCATCATTATAGACTATTTTGGGAACGTTCGACATGTCCGGAGTCATCGTTTTTCATCCGAAAATCGATTTTTTGGACTGTACCAAAAATGATTCAAAATGTCAATTGGATCATGCCTCATGTTGAATAACCACTTTTTAAACCCTCACAGTGACCAAAATTGCCATTTTTACAGAGTTTTGCTTACTCAAAAGCTTCAATTTTGACCCGTTTTAGGCACAGAAATGACTTTAAACACACTTATTTTAGTTGAAAAAGTCATAATGCACATCCAACAGTCATTTAGAGTCAAAAGATTAAATGTTAAAATTTCATCATTATAGACCATTTTGGGAATGTTCGACATGTCCGGAGTCATCGTTTTTCATCCGAAAATTGATTTTTGGGACTGTAGCAAAAATGATTCAAAATGTCAATTGGATCGTGCCTCATGTTGAATAACCACTTTTTAAACCCTCACAGTGACCAAAAGTGCCATTTTTACAGAGTTTTGCTTACTCAAAAGCTTCAATTTTGACCCGTTTCAGGCACAGAAATGACTTTAAACACACTTATTTTAGTTGAAAAAGTCATAATTCACATCCAACAGTCATTTAGAGTCAAAAGATTAAATGTTAAAATTTCATCATTATAGACCATTTTGGGAACGTTCGACATGTCCGGAGTCATCGTTTTTTATCCGAAAATTGATTTTTGGGACTGTACCAAAAATGATTCAAAATGTCAATTGGATCGTGCCTCATGTTGAATAACCACTTTTTAAACCCTCACAGTGACCAAAAGTGCCATTTTTACAGAGTTTTGCTTACTCAAAAGCTTCAATTTTGACCCGTTTCAGGCACAGAAATGACTTTAAACACACTTATGTTAGTTGAAAAAGTCATAATTCACATCCAACAGTCATTTAGAGTCAAAAGATTAAATGTTAAAATTTCATCATTATAGACCATTTTGGGAACGTTCGACATGTCCGGAGTCATCGTTTTTCATCCGAAAATTGATTTTTTGGACTGTACCAAAGATGATTCAAAATGTCAATTGGATCGTGCCTCATGTTGAATAACCACTTTTTAAACCCTCACAGTGACCAAAATTGCCATTTTTACAGAGTTTTGCTTACTCAAAAGCTTCAATTTTGACCCGTTTCAGGCACAGAAATGACTTTAAACACACTTATTTTAGTTGAAAAAGTCATAATTCAGATCCAACAGTCATTTAGAGTCAAAAGATTAAATGTTAAAATTTCCTCATTGTTGACCATTTTGGGAACGTTCGACATGTCCGGAGTCATCGTTTTTCATCCGAAAATTGATTTTTGGGACTGTACCAAAAATGATTCAAAATGTCAATTGGATCGTGCCTCATGTTGAACAACCACTTTTTAAACCCTCACAGTGACCAAAAGTGCCATTTTTACAGAGTTTTGCTTACTCAAAAGCTTCAATTTTGACCCATTTCAGGCACAGAAATGACTTTAAACACACTTATTTTAGTTGAAAAAGTCATAATTCACATCCAACAGTCATTTAGAGTCAAAAGATTAAATGTTAAAATTTCATCATTATAGACCATTTTGGGAACGTTCGGCATGTCCGGAGTCATCGTTTTTCATCAGAAAATTGATTTTTGGGACTGTACCAAAAATGATTCAAAATGTGAATTGGATCGTGCCTCATGTTGAATAACCACTTTTTAAACCCTCACAGTGACCAAAAGTGCCATTTTTACAGAGTTTTCCTTACTCAAAAGCTTCAATTTTGACCCGTTTCAGGCACAGAAATGACTTTAAACACACTTATTTTAGTTGAAAAAGTCATAATTCACATCCAACAGTCATTTAGAGTCAAAAGATTAAATGTTAAAATTTCATCATTATAGACCATTTTGGGAACTTTCGGCATGTCCGGAGTCATCGTTTTTCATCCGAAAATTGATTTTTTGGACTGTACCAAAAATGATTCAAAATGTCAATTGGATCGTGCCTCATGTTGAATCACCACTTTTTAAACCCTCACAGTGACCAAAATGGCAATTTTTACAGAGTTTTGCTTACTCCAAAGCTTCAATTTTGACC
The DNA here is from genome assembly GCF_964263255.1 of Lissotriton vulgaris. Taxonomy (NCBI): domain Eukaryota; kingdom Metazoa; phylum Chordata; class Amphibia; order Caudata; family Salamandridae; genus Lissotriton; species Lissotriton vulgaris. The sequence continues at coordinate 47,068 of NW_028253002.1, forward strand.
GTTTCAGTCACAGAAATGACTTTAAACACACTTATTTTAGTTGAAAAAGTCATAATTCACATCCAACAGTCATTTAGAGTCAAAAGATTAAATGTTAAAATTTCATCATTATAGACTATTTTGGGAACGTTCGACATGTCCGGAGTCATCGTTTTTCATCCGAAAATTGATTTTTGGGACTGTACCAAAGATGATTCAAAATGTCAATTGGATCGTGCCTCATGTTGAATAACCACTTTTTAAACCCTCACAGTGACCAAAATTGCCATTTTTACAGAGTTTTGCTTACTCAAAAGCTTCAATTTTGACCCGTTTCAGGCACAGAAATGACTTTAAACACACTTATTTTAGTTGAAAAAGTCATAATTCAGATCCAACAGTCATTTAGAGTCAAAAGATTAAATGTTAAAATTTCATCATTATTGACCATTTTGGGAACGTTCGACATGTCCGGAGTCATCGTTTTTCATCCGAAAATTGATTTTTGGGACTGGACCCAAAATGATTCAAAATGTCAATTGGATCGTGCCTCATGTTGAACAACCACTTTTTAAACCCTCACAGTGACCAAAAGTGCCATTTTTACAGAGTTTTGCTTACTCAAAAGCTTCAATTTTGACCCATTTCAGGCACAGAAATGACTTTAAACACACTTATTTTAGTTGAAAAAGTCATAATTCACATCCAACAGTCATTTAGAGTCAAAAGATTAAATGTTAAAATTTCATCATTATAGACCATTTTGGGAACGTTCGGCATGTCCGGAGTCATCGTTTTTCATCAGAAAATTGATTTTTGGGACTGTACCAAAAATGATTCAAAATGTCAATTGGATCGTGCCTCATGTTGAATAACCACTTTTTAAACCCTCACAGTGACCAAAAGTGCCATTTTTACAGAGTTTTCCTTACTCAAAAGCTTCAATTTTGACCCGTTTCAGGCACAGAAATGACTTTAAACACACTTATTTTAGTTGAAAAAGTCATAATTCACATCCAACAGTCATTTAGAGTCAAAAGATTAAATGTTAAAATTTCATCATTATAGACCATTTTGGGAACTTTCGGCATGTCCGGAGTCATCGTTTTTCATCCGAAAATTGATTTTTTGGACTGTACCAAAAATGATTCAAAATGTCAATTGGATCGTGCCTCATGTTGAATAACCACTTTTTAAACCCTCACAGTGACCAAAATGGCAATTTTTACAGAGTTTTGCTTACTCCAAAGCTTCAATTTTGACCGTTTCAGTCACAGAAATGACTTTAAACACACTTATTTTAGTTGAAAAAGTCATAATTCACATCCAACAGTCATTTAGAGTCAAAAGATTAAATGTTAAAATTTCATCATTATAGACCATTTTGGGAACGTTCGACATGTCCGGAGTCATCGTTTTTCATCCGAAAATTGATTTTTGGGACTGTACCAAAAATGATTCAAAATGTCAATTGGATCGTGCCTCATGTTGAATAACCACTTTTTAAACCCTCACAGTGACCAAAAGTGCCATTTTTACAGAGTTTTGCTTACTCAAAAGCTTCAATTTTGACCCGTTTCAGGCACAGAAATGACTTTAAACACACTTATTTTAGTTGAAAAAGTCATAAGTCAGATCCAACAGTCATTTAGAGTCAAAAGATTAAATGTTAAAATTTCATCATTATTGACCATTTTGGGAACGTTCGACATGTCCGGAGTCATCGTTTTTCATCCGAAAATTGATTTTTGGGACTGTACCAAAAATGATTCAAAATGTCAATTGGATTGTGCCTCATGTTGAATAACCACTTTTTAAACCCTCACAGTGACCAAAAGTGCCATTTTTACAGAGTTTTCCTTACTCAAAAGCTTCAATTTTGACCCATTTCAGGCACAGAAATGACTTTAAACACACTTATTTTAGTTGAAAAAGTCATAATTCACATCCAACAGTCATTTAGAGTCAAAAGATTAAATGTTAAAATTTCATCATTATAGACCATTTTGGGAACTTTCGGCATGTCCGGAGTCATCGTTTTTCATCCGAAAATTGATTTTTTGGACTGTACCAAAAATGATTCAAAATGTCAATTGGATCGTGCCTCATGTTGAATAACCACTTTTTAAACCCTCACAGTGACCAAAAGTGCCATTTTTACAGAGTTTTCCTTACTCAAAAGCTTCAATTTTGACCCGTTTTAGGCACAGAAATGACTTTAAACACACTTATTTTAGTTGAAAAAGTCATAATGCACATCCAACAGTCATTTAGAGTCAAAAGATTAAATGTTAAAATTTCATCATTATAGACCATTTTGGGAACGTTCGACATGTCCGGAGTCATCGTTTTTCATCCGAAAATCGATTTTTTGGACTGTACCAAAAATGATTCAAAATGTCAATTGGATCATGCCTCATGTTGAATAACCACTTTTTAAACCCTCACAGTGACCAAAAGTGCCATTTTTACAGAGTTTTGCTTACTCAAAAGCTTCAATTTTGACCCGTTTCAGGCACAGAAATTACTTTAAACACACTTATTTTAGTTGAAAAAGTCATAATTCACATCCAACAGTCATTTAGAGTCAAAAGATTAAATGTTAAAATTTCATCATTTTAGACCATTTTGGGAACGTTCGACATGTCCGGAGTCATCGTTTTTCATCCGAAAATTGATTTTTTGGACTGTACCAAAAATGATTCAAAATGTCAATTGGATCGTGCCTCATGTTGAATAACCACTTTTTAAACCCTCACAGTGACCAAAAGTGCCATTTTTACAGAGTTTTCCTTACTCAAAAGCTTCAATTTTGACCCGTTTCAGGCACAGAAATGACTTTAAACACACTTATTTTAGTTGAAAAAGTCATAATTCACATCCAACAGTCATTTAGAGTCAAAAGATTAAATGTTAAAATTTCATCATTATAGACCATTTTGGGAACTTTCGGCATGTCCGGAGTCATCGTTTTTCATCCGAAAATTGATTTTTTGGACTGTACCAAAAATGATTCAAAATGTCAATTGGATCGTGCCTCATGTTGAATAACCACTTTTTAAACCCTCACAGTGACCAAAATGGCCATTTTTACAGAGTTTTGCTTACTCCAAAGCTTCAATTTTGACCCGTTTCAGTCACAGAAATGACTTTAAACACACTTATTTTAGTTGAAAAAGTCATAATTCACATCCAACAGTCATTTAGAGTCAAAAGATTAAATGTTAAAATTTCATCATTATAGACCATTTTGGGAACGTTCGACATGTCCGGAGTCATCGTTTTTCATCCGAAAATTGATTTTTGGGACTGTACCAAAAATGATTCAAAATGTCAATTGGATCGTGCCTCATGTTGAATAACCACTTTTTAAACCCTCACAGTGACCAAAAGTGCCATTTTTACAGAGTTTTGCTTACTCAAAAGCTTCAATTTTGACCCGTTTCAGGCACAGAAATGACTTTAAACACACTTATTTTAGTTGAAAAAGTCATAATTCACATCCAACAGTCATTTAGAGTCAAAAGATTAAATGTTAAAATTTCATCATTATAGACCATTTTGGGAACGTTCGACATGTCCGGAGTCATCGTTTTTCATCCGAAAATGGATTTTTTGGACTGTACCAAAAATGATTCAAAATGTCAATTGGATCGTGCCTCATGTTGAATAACCACTTTTTAAACCCTCACAGTGACCAAAAGTGCCATTTTTACAGAGTTTTGCTTACTCAAAAGCTTCAAGTTTGACCCTTTTCAGGCACAGAAATGACTTTAAACACACTTATTTTAGTTGAAAAAGTCATAATTCACATCCAACAGTCATTTAGAGTCAAAAGATTAAATGTGAAAATTTCATCATTATAGACCATTTTGGGAACGTTCAAGATGTCCGGAGTCATCGTTTTTCATCCGAAAATTGATTTTTTGGACTGTACCAAAAATGATTCAAAATGTCAATTGGATCGTGCCTCATGTTGAATAACCACTTTTTAAACCCTCACAGTGACCAAAATGGCCATTTTTACAGAGTTTTGCTTACTCAAAAGCTTCAATTTTGACCCGTTTCAGTCACAGAAATGACTTTAAACACACTTATTTTAGTTGAAAAAGTCATAATTCACATCCAACAGTCATTTAGAGTCAAAAGATTAAATGTTAAAATTTCATCATTATTGACTATTTTGGGAACGTTCGACATGTCCGGAGTCATCGTTTTTCATCCGGAAATTGATTTTTGGGACTGTACCAAAAATGATTCAAAATGTCAATTGGATCGTGCCTCATGTTGAATAACCACTTTTTAAACCCTCACAGTGACCAAAATGGCCATTTTTACAGAGTTTTGCTTACTCAAAAGCTTCAATTTTGACCCGTTTCAGTCACAGAAATGACTTTAAACACACTTATTTTAGTTGAAAAAGTCATAATTCACATCCAACAGTCATTTAGAGTCAAAAGATTAAATGTTAAAATTTCATCATTATAGACCATTTTGGGAACGTTCAACATGTCCGGAGTCATCGTTTTTCATCCGAAAATCGATTTTTTGGACTGTACCAAAAATGATTCAAAATGTCAATTGGACCATGCCTCATGTTGAATAACCACTTTTTAAACCCTCACAGTGACCAAAATTGCCATTTTTACAGAGTTTTGCTTACTCAAAAGCTTCAATTTTGACCCGTTTTAGGCACAGAAATGACTTTAAACACACTTATTTTAGTTGAAAAAGTCATAATGCACATCCAACAGTCATTTAGAGTCAAAAGATTAAATGTTAAAATTTCATCATTATAGACCATTTTGGGAACGTTCGACATGTCCGGAGTCATCGTTTTTCATCCGAAAATTGATTTTTGGGACTGTACCAAAAATGATTCAAAATGTCAATTGCATCGTGCCTCATGTTGAATAACCACTTTTTAAACCCTCACAGTGACCAAAAGTGCCATTTTTACAGAGTTTTGCTTACTCAAAAGCTTCAATTTTGACCCGTTTCAGGCACAGAAATGACTTTAAACACACTTATTTTAGTTGAAAAAGTCATAATTCACATCCAACAGTCATTTAGAGTCAAAAGATTAAATGTTAAAATTTCATCATTATAGACCATTTTGGGAACGTTCGACATGTCCGGAGTCATCGTTTTTCATCCGAAAATGGATTTTTTGGACTGTACCAAAAATGATTCAAAATGTCAATTGGATCGTGCCTCATGTCGAATAACCACTTTTTAAACCCTCACAGTGACCAAAAGTGCCATTTTTACAGAGTTTTGCTTACTCAAAAGCTTCAAGTTTGACCCTTTTCAGGCACAGAAATGACTTTAAACACACTTATTTTAGTTGAAAAAGTCATAATTCACATCCAACAGTCATTTAGAGTCAAAAGATTAAATGTTAAAATTTCATCATTATAGACCATTTTGGGAACGTTCGACATGTCCGGAGTCATCGTTTTTCATCCGAAAATGGATTTTTTGGACTGTACCAAAAATGATTCAAAATGTCAATTGGATCGTGCCTCATGTTGAATAACCACTTTTTAAACCCTCACAGTGACCAAAAGTGCCATTTTTACAGAGTTTTGCTTACTCAAAAGCTTCAAGTTTGACCCTTTTCAGGCACAGAAATGACTTTAAACACACTTATTTTAGTTGAAAAAGTCATAATTCACATCCAACAGTCATTTAGAGTCAAAAGATTAAATGTTAAAATTTCATCATTATAGACCATTTTGGGAACGTTCAAGATGTCCGGAGTCATCGTTTTTCATCCGAAAATTGATTTTTTGGACTGTACCAAAAATGATTCAAAATGTCAATTGGATCGTGCCTCATGTTGAATAACCACTTTTTAAACCCTCACAGTGACCAAAATGGCCATTTTTACAGAGTTTTGCTTACTCAAAAGCTTCAATTTTGACCCGTTTCAGTCACAGAAATGACTTTAAACACACTTATTTTAGTTGAAAAAGTCATAATTCACATCCAACAGTCATTTAGAGTCAAAAGATTAAATGTTAAAATTTCATCATTATTGACTATTTTGGGAACGTTCGACATGTCCGGAGTCATCTTTTTTCATCCGAAAATTGATTTTTGGGACTGTACCAAAAATGATTCAAAATGTCAATTGGATCGTGCCTCATGTTGAATAACCACTTTTTAAACCCTCACAGTGACCAAAATGGCCATTTTTACAGAGTTTTGCTTACTCAAAAGCTTCAATTTTGACCCGTTTCAGTCACAGAAATGACTTTAAACACACTTATTTTAGTTGAAAAAGTCATAATTCACATCCAACAGTCATTTAGAGTCAAAAGATTAAATGTTAAAATTTCATCATTATAGACTATTTTGGGAACGTTCGACATGTCCGGAGTCATCGTTTTTCATCCGAAAATCGATTTTTTGGACTGTACCAAAAATGATTCAAAATGTCAATTGGATCATGCCTCATGTTGAATAACACCTTTTTAAACCCTCACAGTGACCAAAATTGCCATTTTTACAGAGTTTTGCTTACTCAAAAGCTTCAATTTTGACCCGTTTTAGGCACAGAAATGACTTTAAACACACTTATTTTAGTTGAAAAAGTCATAATGCACATCCAACAGTCATTTAGAGTCAAAAGATTAAATGTTAAAATTTCATCATTATAGACCATTTTGGGAATGTTCGACATGTCCGGAGTCATCGTTTTTCATCCGAAAATTGATTTTTGGGACTGTAGCAAAAATGATTCAAAATGTCAATTGGATCGTGCCTCATGTTGAATAACCACTTTTTAAACCCTCACAGTGACCAAAAGTGCCATTTTTACAGAGTTTTGCTTACTCAAAAGCTTCAATTTTGACCCGTTTCAGGCACAGAAATGACTTTAAACACACTTATTTTAGTTGAAAAAGTCATAATTCACATCCAACAGTCATTTAGAGTCAAAAGATTAAATGTTAAAATTTCATCATTATAGACCATTTTGGGAACGTTCGACATGTCCGGAGTCATCGTTTTTTATCCGAAAATTGATTTTTGGGACTGTACCAAAAATGATTCAAAATGTCAATTGGATCGTGCCTCATGTTGAATAACCACTTTTTAAACCCTCACAGTGACCAAAAGTGCCATTTTTACAGAGTTTTGCTTACTCAAAAGCTTCAATTTTGACCCGTTTCAGGCACAGAAATGACTTTAAACACACTTATGTTAGTTGAAAAAGTCATAATTCACATCCAACAGTCATTTAGAGTCAAAAGATTAAATGTTAAAATTTCATCATTATAGACCATTTTGGGAACGTTCGACATGTCCGGAGTCATCGTTTTTCATCCGAAAATTGATTTTTTGGACTGTACCAAAGATGATTCAAAATGTCAATTGGATCGTGCCTCATGTTGAATAACCACTTTTTAAACCCTCACAGTGACCAAAATTGCCATTTTTACAGAGTTTTGCTTACTCAAAAGCTTCAATTTTGACCCGTTTCAGGCACAGAAATGACTTTAAACACACTTATTTTAGTTGAAAAAGTCATAATTCAGATCCAACAGTCATTTAGAGTCAAAAGATTAAATGTTAAAATTTCATCATTGTTGACCATTTTGGGAACGTTCGACATGTCCGGAGTCATCGTTTTTCATCCGAAAATTGATTTTTGGGACTGTACCAAAAATGATTCAAAATGTCAATTGGATCGTGCCTCATGTTGAACAACCACTTTTTAAACCCTCACAGTGACCAAAAGTGCCATTTTTACAGAGTTTTGCTTACTCAAAAGCTTCAATTTTGACCCATTTCAGGCACAGAAATGACTTTAAACACACTTATTTTAGTTGAAAAAGTCATAATTCACATCCAACAGTCATTTAGAGTCAAAAGATTAAATGTTAAAATTTCATCATTATAGACCATTTTGGGAACGTTCGGCATGTCCGGAGTCATCGTTTTTCATCAGAAAATTGATTTTTGGGACTGTACCAAAAATGATTCAAAATGTGAATTGGATCGTGCCTCATGTTGAATAACCACTTTTTAAACCCTCACAGTGACCAAAAGTGCCATTTTTACAGAGTTTTCCTTACTCAAAAGCTTCAATTTTGACCCGTTTCAGGCACAGAAATGACTTTAAACACACTTATTTTAGTTGAAAAAGTCATAATTCACATCCAACAGTCATTTAGAGTCAAAAGATTAAATGTTAAAATTTCATCATTATAGACCATTTTGGGAACTTTCGGCATGTCCGGAGTCATCGTTTTTCATCCGAAAATTGATTTTTTGGACTGTACCAAAAATGATTCAAAATGTCAATTGGATCGTGCCTCATGTTGAATCACCACTTTTTAAACCCTCACAGTGACCAAAATGGCAATTTTTACAGAGTTTTGCTTACTCCAAAGCTTCAATTTTGACCGTTTCAGTCACAGAAATGACTTTAAACACACTTATTTTAGTTGAAAAAGTCATAATTCACATCCAACAGTCATTTAGAGTCAAAAGATTAAATGTTAAAATTTCATCATTATAGACTATTTTGGGAACGTTCGACATGTCCGGAGTCATCGTTTTTCATCCGAAAATTGATTTTTGGGACTGTACCAAAGATGATTCAAAATGTCAATTGGATCGTGCCTCATGTTGAATAACCACTTTTTAAACCCTCACAGTGACCAAAATTGCCATTTTTACAGAGTTTTGCTTACTCAAAAGCTTCAATTTTGACCCGTTTCAGGCACAGAAATGACTTTAAACACACTTATTTTAGTTGAAAAAGTCATAATTCAGATCCAACAGTCATTTAGAGTCAAAAGATTAAATGTTAAAATTTCATCATTATTGACCATTTTGGGAACGTTCGACATGTCCGGAGTCATCGTTTTTCATCCGAAAATTGATTTTTGGGACTGGACCCAAAATGATTCAAAATGTCAATTGGATCGTGCCTCATGTTG
>NW_028253003.1:0-55840 GCF_964263255.1 Lissotriton vulgaris
GCCTGCGGGGACCACCACCTCCAGTGTAGTGTGCATTGGCGTAGTCTTGGTCCATCTTCTTCTTGACCGTCCTCCGCAGATCGTACTACCTGACCTGGCATTCCTGCCTGGTGCGCCTGATGGTTGCAACAGCATTGACCTTATCAACAATCCTCTCCCACAGGCATGCTTTGACAGCCATGCTGGTCTGTCTGACCAATGCGCCAAACAGCTGTGGCTCAACTCTGATGATTTCATCTGTAAGGATCTCCATCTCCGGGTTAGTGACCTTTGGATTCTTTGGTGTGGTCATGGTGTGGGGTGTATGTGATTGAGGGGGTGATGGTGTGTATGGATGAGGGTGTGTGGGTCTGATTGTGAAGGGGTGGTGTGGATGAGATAGGGTGTATGTGTGAAGGTGTATGGGTGCAGTTGTTGGTGTGCTGTCAGTGTCTTTGCGCAAATAGGTATGTTGCAAAGGATGATGGGTTGTATGCGTGGGCCCTTTTACTGGTCCATTTGTGGGTGTGGCTTATTTGAATTTGTGGTGGGTGTGTTATATGGGGTGGGTGTGACTTGGGCCCTCTGTTTGCCTGTTTGTATGTGGCCAGGACATTGTTTTCCAATGGTGTGTACACAGGAGACATGTTTTGTGGTGTTGTGCGACTCATTTGCACCCTCCTTGTGCTGGTTTCAGGGTTCGCGTGCGCTTTGTAATTGTTAGGTGTGCGGTTCGTATTTGTTGGGGCGGCTGGCTGTTACGGTCCGTGTATGCTTGATTGAAGGGTATGCGGTTCGTATTTGTTGGTGCGGCTGGCTGTTACGTTCCATTTTCGGGGTGGGGGTTCGTGTACGCTTGATTGAGGGGTGTGCAGTTCGTATTTGTTGGTGCAGCTGGCTGTTATGGTCCGTTTTCAGGGTGGGGGTTCGTGTACGCTTGATTGAGGGGTGTGCGGTTCGTATTTGTTGGTGGGCTCGCTTATGCGCGATGTTTTCCGTACGAATCATGCTTCATGCGCGACTACGTTTGCCCGTACAAATCGCGTACTTGGTCCCTGGTCTGGATCGTACTTGTTAGTTCGTACGGCATGTTTACAAATCGTACGGTTTGGGTTCCGATGACATTTCGTACGGGTCTTCGATTGTGGTTCATACAGGTCACTGATATTCGGACGTATTTTCCGGATTTGGATCGTGCTACGCAATTCGGACGGTCTTTTTTAATTCGTACGGAGATGGCTACAAGTACGAATCGTACGACGGTTTTTTATCCCGATTCGAAATCGCAGCCACCGATGACATCCGAGCCCTGCTTGACAACGGAGAAACAGCAGCCCTCATCCTCCTAGACCTCTCCGCGGCCTTCGACACTGTCTGGCACCGTACACTAGTGCAGCGCCTCAGCAACGTCGGAATCCAGGAGAAGGCACTAGAGTGGATCATCTCCTTCCTCGCCGGAAGGACACAGAGAGTCCGCCTCCCCCCGTTCAGATCAGAAGCCACCGAAGTCATCTGCGGCGTTCCTCAAGGCTCCTCGCTCAGTCCAACCCTCTTCAACGTCTACATGAGCCCCCTCGCAAACATCGCACGCCAGCACAACCTCAACATCATCTCCTACGCCGACGACACCCAGCTGATCCTCTCCCTCACCAACGACCCCGCCACCGCCAGAGCCAAACTTCACGAAGGGATGAAAGAGGTAGCCGAATGGATGAAGAACAGCCGCCTGAAATTGAACTCGGACAAGACGGAAGTCCTTATCCTGGGATCTTCACCCTCCGCCTGGGACGACTCCTGGTGGCCCCCCGCCCTAGGCAGCGCACCCAAACCAACAGACCACGCACGCAACCTGGGCTTCATCCTGGACTCCTCCCTCTCCATGACCAGACAAGTCAACGCCGTCTCCTCTTCGTGCTTCAACATCCTGCGCATGCTACGTAAGATCTTCCGGTGGATCCCCACCAAGACCAGGAAGACGGTCACCCAGGCCCTCGTCACCAGCCGTCTGGACTACGGCAACTCCCTCTACGCCGGAACCACCGCCAAACTCCAGAAGAGACTCCAGCGGATCCAGAACGCCTCAGCACGACTCATCCTGGACATCCCCCGTCGCAGCCACATCTCCGGACACCTGAGAGACCTGCACTGGCTCCCGGTCAACAAGAGAATCACCTTCCGTCTCCTCACCCACGCACACAAAGCCCTTCACAACCAAGGCCCAGGATACCTCAACAGCCGCCTCAACTTCTACGCTGCCAAACACCAGCTTCGATCGACCGGCCACGCCCTCGCCGCCGTCCCCCGCATCCGAAGAGCCACCACAGGGGGACGGTCCTTCTCCTACCTCGCCGCCAAGACTTGGAACTCCCTCTCGACTCACCTCCGCCTGACCCAGGACCACCTCGCCTTCAGGAAGCAACTCAAGACCTGGCTGTTCGAGCAGTAGCGGACCTCCCTCCCCTAGCGCCTTGAGACCCTCAGGGTGAGTAGTGCGCTCAATAAATGCTCTGATTGATTGATTGAGTATCAACCAGAAAGATCACTACCTCAAGTAAGTAACTTTTTTCTTTCTAAACCCAGGGCTACCTGTCTGCATGACATGGCGGGGATTCACTAAGAATTGTCTTCTCCACCTGGACTGAGGGCAATGGGGATGTTTGACAAATTTAATTGGTTAGCAGGTTGTGAAGAAAGCTGTCCCTAGCTTTCAATACGGATGTGCGTAATAAGGAGATTCACATAGTTTTTCTGACACTCGGTTGTGTGACTCAGAGTTGACAAATAACAGGAAAACAGAATTGCAATTGGCCAAGCTGCTTTTGCCAATGTATTATTGCCCTTAAAAAATAACTTTAAAAAAGCTAATGTGAGGACCTCTAAATATGTAATAACTTTCCTAACATCACATGACCCAAGTGTTCTGTAATAATTGGCCATAAGTATGAAACATATTGAAACTAGAGAAGAATTGATTAAGTATCTGAATTTGTGGTCATAAATTAACTTCATTAGCATAACGATTCTTGTCATCCATAGATTGGAGGAAGCTGCTGGTACATATTTCGGCAAGTGTAATTTAATCATTGATGTTTTTAACTACAGATTTGTTTAAGTTAGTCTATTTCTCTTTTCAGACATTAGACGTGTGTTATACTTTTGGTGCAACATGTTCTTGTTTCCCTACTAATATTTATGAATTGATTAGCGAATGTCAATATAAATTTTTGTCATTGATGTACTCTTATGTACTATTGATGTAACAATTTCATGGAATATACATTAATTCTAAAATGCATCTTGATTGATTCATTCACTCACATTCTGTCAACTGTTCAGTGATTTTCTTATATATAAATAGAGAATACTTGAATTGAATGTCTAGGGGCTTTCTCATCGGTTTGAATAGCCTTGTGTAACACTGTAAGTCAGTCAAAGCTTAAAGTGTAGGCCACAGACTCAGCCAGAGGATTTTAGTCTTGAACCTGTTGATGTTTCCTCATTTCCATTCACTAAAGAGCCTTCCACTGGCCGATCCCAGTTTAGGCCCAAATCATGAGCCCTAAGACCTACAGGCTGGATCTGGGAGTTGTTCCTGAGCCTGGGGGTGCTGTTGTAACAAACAAGATCTCCCGCTAATACTGCCACAAGACTCCTGAAGCTGAATTCCCTCCTGGCCTCAGGTTGAGCATAAGAACATGGCTGTTGCCACGCCTCCATTGGTTCTGCGGCCCGCCGAGAGGGTTAATGGGGGTGCCTTTGCCCGTGTGGGCTCCCAAAGCTAGTAGAGAGGTAGGGTGTAGTCTCTGGGGAGGGCCAGGGACTGTGTTTGCCGCTGGCGATCTAGTTGGGGCCCTTCCTCATGAGCCTGTGGCTGTGCGACACCTGGAAGAGCTGCTCTCGCTTGCACCCGAGCTAACAAGGTGGAGAGCCTTTACATCTGCCCAAGAACCCACAGTGCCTGCCAGGTGGACACGTGGTCGCCCCCATAATGATCCTTGTGCCACTCCTGATGGTAGATTGCGAACCTGGGGCCCCACGTCCACACAGCTGATGTCAAAACCCAGCGCTGGAATCCTTTCTATCAAATATCTTCTCCCCGGAGACCACATCTGACGACGACAGCACCAGACACTGGAGCTGATGAGCTGGCCCAGGGTGTTCCCTTCGCAGCTGAAGGGATAGATACAGGAGCCCCTGCAACAAAGGAGATATCCAGAAGACTAATAGCCTACTTACTTCAAGACAGAGATGGGCTGCTGCAACAAAGGAGATATTCAGGAGATAATGGCCTCCTCAAGCCAGAGATGGGCTCCTGCAATAGAGAAGATATCCAGGAGACTATAGTCACCTTCAAGACAGGGATGGGCTGCAGCAACAAAGGAGATATTTATGAGATAATTGCCGCCTTTAAGACAGAGATGGGCCCCTGCAACAAAGGAGCTATCCAGGAGATAGTGACGGTCTTCAAGACAGTGATGGACCTGCTGCAAAAAAGAAAATCTCCAAGAGATAATGGCCGCCTTTAAGACAGAGATGGGCCCCTGCAACATAGGAACCATCCAAGAGATAATGACTGCCTTCAAGACAGCGATGGGCCTGCTGCAATAGGATTTCGTCAAGTTGCTTACTAAATTAGATCATGATTTTCAAAAGCTTAACAAGAGAACAGACCATCTATAGTTGGCTATAGCGGAAGGAGCCCATGAAAGTAACAAATTACGAGTGCGCATGTAGGAGCTGGAAAATCTGTGTTAATGGCTCATATATAAAGTTGCTGGATGGGGAAATTCCATTCCAGATGGAACAACGTGCACATCAAGGTATCCCGGACACGATCTCCATTCGTAACCTGCCACAATATGTCCAAAATTTGTTTAAGTTCATACTGCAAGGTCCCAAGGCAATCTAAGTAGATCATACTATTTCAGTCTACTTCAAAGTCAGAACATCCTGACCCCAGATGTTGTAACCAGAGTCCATTATTTCCGGCAGAAGGACAAAATAATGAAAGTGGCCAGGCAATCCGAATTCCTTCCATTGTTCGCCCCTGGCACTTTTTCAGAACATTTCTGCCTTGACAGTGGCTAAATCAAAATCACTCACAGTAGCAATTGACCTCTTAGGAGCCAATAAGATACCGTATCACTAGGGTTTCCCTACACGCCTATTATTCCACAAGGAGAAGCAGGCCATAGTTTCCACACAACAAGAAGCAGTCTAACCAGTGCTTTAAATGGGCCAGTAGTGACAGGTACTGAGTACCGCCACTTTTTTATTTTGAGAGGGAGAGTACCAGCACTTCTCAAGAAAACTGCAATACTTTTAATTGGGGAGTACCGGCACTTCTCAGAAACAAGCAGGTACTCTGGTACTTCGATGGTCGGAACTCTACAAAGGAACAAATCGACCAACAGTGCCTGGAATGGATATGATGACAAACGAATAAGGCAAGACAACATGCGACACGCAGGAACAAACATGAGCGCCAATCCCCTGCCAGAGACAACCCTCATTCCCAGAACTCTTGATCTGCTTCCAGCTGTGGAGCATTGACTTTGATTAGGAGTGTGGCACAAGCTTCCGCCATCTTTTGCTGCTTCCTGAGGTGGTCTTGCTCCACTCTTTGAAATTCGTGATGAGTAAAATAGCTGCTTTTAATATATAGGGGCCTACCGGGATGCGGTTGGGTAGGGCTGATATCCCCCCTCTGGCTCAGAGGAGCTAGCCCCACAGCAGAGGACAGTAGGATGTGTGCTTCACCCTTTATTGCTTATTACAAATTTGAGGATGGTTTTCAGTTCATTCGAGTTTCCTCATTATGGTTGTTGTTCTGTTATTTTTTGCCCAGGCTTGAACACTTATTCTGTAGTCAACTGTGCAAAACGCAGGTAGATCCCCACAGCACCCCTGCTGTCACGTTACAGGGGGCCATAAACCAAGTCATAGATTTTTATACCAAATCCTGATGCAGGGTACCCTACTGATATTAAATATTCTTTCTGTAAATGTGACGGATCTGAACCCACCAGTTATGAAAAAGTCCTTTCTCCATTGGCTCCACTTGAAGCAGGCAGATGTTGTACTCTTACAGCAGACACATCTCCTAGTAGATGATGTTAAATGATGCTCATCACAATACTTTCCACAACAATTTCATTCTTATGATGAGATAGTGATCTTGATGGGGGCAGCAGCCTCTTTTTGAGTTTACTCAACACATAGAGATCGGGATGGGAGGTTGGTCATGACAACAAGGGCCGTTGATGTGAAAAGGTGACGATAGCCTAGGTCTATGGCTATGGTCTATGGCCCTACCGATAATAAATATTTTTTTTTCCTTTGGTATTTCCCTACATGACACAAAACCCCTGTGACAAGCTCAGGTTAGGGGAGATTTTAGCTTGGCCCGGGAGCCCAGATATATCACAACCCACTTGGCAAACATTAAATCCCCCGCCTTTCCTGACCCTGGGCATAGACAATTTAAAATTGTTAGATATGCAGGGGAAGGGATTATACTTTTTATTCTAACATTCACGGACTGCATTTCAGGATCAACTATATTTTTGTTTCTCTGCATTTCTACCCTTGGGTTGGCTCTTCAGCAATCGGTACTCAGGTTTTTGTAGGCCCATGCATCAGTGTCAGTATCAGTGCATATGGCCCCTAGAAATGACCCACCATATAGTCTCTGGAGTCCAGGTCTAGGTGGGCACCACTCGGAGGGTAGGACTCACTTCAGACCGAACTTAGTCTGACCCTGTACCTCTGAACAGGAGGCCAGCTAACTAGCCTTGGAGTCACTCTGGTACTCCTGGGTTAAAGCAGAAATGCAGGTCTCAAGCAACAGGGCAGACCTCTAAGGGATCACAAATTTGCTAGCATTCGCGACAAGAATTTGCAATTCTATTAAGGACACGGAGGCGAGGATTATGCTTCTCAATCTTTACTAGAAGCTCACAGCAGCCAATGAAAATGCTTGCTTTTCATTCAATGAAACGTTAAACTGCATATCCCATCATGCTTTACACATAACCACGCCCCCTTAGTCCATAAGAGGCCTTAGCCTGCCGCCATCTTCCTCTTTCTAGCGGCGAACAGCTCCAACCGAACTTTGGAAAACTCCAGAACCCTTCCAACGGGAAGAAGAAACAGCCTCAGGCGAACCATCCTGGCATTCTTCGAGGCTCAGTCACCCTTTTTATCAGAACCTGAAAGAAAGGATAAGAGACCGTAACCACCGTAACCATCTGGGTGGGCAAGCATTTTATAATTTCATATACAATGCCAGGTGGGATAATCCTCGCCTCCGTGTCCTTAATAGAATTGCAAATTCTTGTCGCGAATGCTAGCAAATTTGTGATTCTATGTCAGGACCGGAGGCTTCTGATTATGCACGTTTAACGCTTATTGAAAACAACAGAGGTAATATCCCCCACCGGCTTATAATAAAACGTTTTGAAGGTCGATTCCGACGACCAATCTGCACAATGCATACATCATGAATGTTGGATCCCAACATGAACGATTTCGATGCCATAGCACCCCTGACAGAGTGCGCACCAAACGTGGTGATGTCAATGCCAGCTTCTTCCATCACAAAACGAAGCCATCTGGCAATGGTGGCCGCAGCCACAGCTTTGAACGGCTTTTGTAAGGCTATCAAAAGCTGCGAACAGCCCTGAGGCCTAACTGCCGCAGTACATTCCTCATAAGTCTTTAGACATTGAACGACACATAACTTTTCATTCTCCTGAAATGCATTATAAGACACATGTGTAGACAATGTTTTAGTACGCCTAAAAATCTGAAAAGAAACTCCTTCCGGAGTAAATACTCTACCTGTTATGTCCAGTGCTCGTACGTCCGACGATCTCCTACACGCCGAAAGGCAAAGCAACATGGCCAGCTTGGCTGAAAGCTGTTTTCTGGAAAGATCCTTGTTAGCTGGCCATTTGTCAAATAGGTCTAAAACTCGCTTAACATCCCACAAACCAGAATACTTAGGTTTAGGGGGATTCTCTACCCTAATACCCTTCAACAACTTGCACACGACATGGTGCATACCAATTGGCCTACCATCCAGCTGAACATGGCCCGCTGAGATGGCTGATCTGAAATTGTTGACCGACCGACAGGCCAGGCCCTGTGACGCCTTATCCGTCAGGAAGTTTAGCACATGGGGTAAGCCGGCCCCCACGGGATCCAAATGTCGTTCCACGCACCAATCCACCCAGCCTTTCCAGGCCGAGGAGTACCGCTTCCTCGTGGAAGGAGCCCAGGCTTGCTTGATGAAATCTGCAGCCCTGCTCGAAATCCCTGGCACTTGCCAATGTTGCCTGAAAGCCTCCATGCCATCAGCCGGAGCCTGCCCTCCATTATCAATGGATGTTTCTCCTGATGAGGGCCCAGCAAAAGCATTGTCGACTCCGGGAGGAGTCTGGGTAGGTCGCAGCTCCACTGCATCAGTTTAGGGAACCAAGATTGGGACGTCCACCAAGGTGTCACCATGACCACTTCCGCGTTCTGTCTGATTACCTGTGACATCGCCCTTGGGATCAGCAGGAAGGGGGGAAACGCATAGTGAACCCCCACTGACCAGTCCTGGAGAAAAGCGTCCGTCGCCTGAGCCAACGGATCCGGTCTCCAACTGAAGAATCGAGGGATCTGGAAGGTCAGCCTCGATGCAAATAAGTCCGTCTCGAACGGACCCCAAATGCTCTCCAGCCACACGAACATCCTCGGGAGCAAATTCCAATCGCTGAAGTCCCGTAGGTACCTCGAGTTCCAGTCCGCTACCTGATTGGACTGGCCCGGGAGATATTCCGCAATGACCGAAATCTGGTTGCGGAGGCAATAATGGCAAAAGTCTTTGGCTATTTGCACAAGCATGGACGACCTCGTGCCTCCCAATTTGTTGATGTACCTCACCGCCGAAATATTGTCCAGACGCAGGAGGATACAGCAGGATGTCTGCTGTGGGGACAACGTTCTCACCGCGAACGACCCCGCCAGTAGTTCCAGACAATTGATATGGAGAGAAAGCTCCTCCGGGGACCATCGTCCTCCTGTGGAGATGTCTCCACAACGCACGCCCCAGCCCCATCGGCTGGCGTCGGACTCTATCGTGACTTCCGGGAGTGAACCGAAGATCGCTCGGCCATTCCAAGCGTCGACGTGTCCCAACCACCATTGCAACTCCGTCCTCACCTCTTGCGTGAAGGGAATGCTGTCCGAATACGAGAGACCCTTCTGAAGGTGTCTGATCTTCAACTGTTGCAGGGCCCTGTAATGCAGCGGGCCCGGGAAAATCGCCTGGACTGAAGACGCTAGAATTCCTACCATTCTCGCCAATGCTCTCAAGGAGACAGACTGGCTGCTCAGCAGTTTCCGGATCTCTTTCTTCAGATCCCGGAGTTTGTCTTTCGGAAGGCACAATTGGGCCATCACCGAATTCACCGTGAAACCTAGAAAATCTATAACCTGTGAAGGAACCATGGCCGACTTTCTGGTGTTTATAACAAAACCCAGATCCTGCAAAATAGTCGTGGTCAGTTGGAGGTGTCGTAAGAGAGTCTGCCGACACTGGTCCACTATCAGTATGTCGTCGAGGTATATAATAAGACGAATACCTCGTTCTCGGAGGTACGCTACTACCGGCTTTATCACCTTGGTGAAGCACCAAGGAGCCGAGGAGAGCCCGAAAGGCAGAACCAAATATTCGTACCATCGGTCTCTCCATTGGAATTGAAGAAACCTGCGATGCGGGGGAAAAAATCGGAATAGAGAGATACGCATCTTTCAGGTCCAGCCGGACCATCCAATCTCCCACCTGCAGTAGATCCGTTAAAAGATGGATGCCCTCCATCTTAAAATGGTTGTACGTCAGGAATTGATTGAAGTCCCTGAGATTTAACACTAGTCTGTTTCCACCCCCTTTTTTCTGAATTACAAATATGTTGCTGCAGAAACCGTGAGGGCAGCGAATACTTGGTGCAATCGCGCGCTTCTGCAGCAAGGCCGCTATCTCTTCGTCTATAAAACTGGCCTCTAGTTGGGAAAAATGGAGAATTGGGGGTACGCTTGCCTGAACAGGACGTGAGTAAAACTCCAGGTGAAAGCCCTGAACTGTCTGTAAGACCCAAGCGTCCTGTGTAAGGTCCTCCCACCGCCCCAGGCAGTGTCGAGTCCGACCCCCCAGAGGAAGAAGGGAAGTATCTGAAAGTCTCACCTGAGCTCTGCTGGTGCTTGAACTTCCCCCGGCCATCTCCAGTTTGATATCTGTTTTTGTTGAACCTCCTACGGGAGGGGTAGAAGGTTCCTCCTCGTGTTGAGTCAAAGTAATTTCTGCCCCTTCTGAAGTTGCCTCTGTGGGGGCCAGGAGGACCTCCTCGGCCTGACGAGCGACCCCCGCCTCGTCCGGCCCTGTGAAAAACACCCTGGTTGAGGGCGCGCTTGATGCCCGACTGGGCCTTGTCTAATGCCGTAAAGGTACCGACATATTTGGAGACGTCCTTGACGAACTTGTCACCAAAAAGAAGACCTTCTGCAAGGGGTCCCGGTTCCGCGTCAGCGAGCTCCGTTAGATTAGAGTCCATCTTCATAAGCAAAGATTTTCTTCTCTCTGCCGAGACGGCGCAGTTTGCGTTGCCCAAAAAACATATGGCTCTCTGGGCCCACCCAGCTAGCACGTCCGGATTTATGATGACCGAGGTCTCCTTGGCCACAAAGGCCATCTCTAGGATCTTTGCCAAGGGGCCGATGGCATCCAACATTTTGTCCTGACACCCCTTCCATGCCCTATCCAAACCCCTCTTTGGGTCCTTGGTGAACTTCTTCAGAAAGGTGAGAAGGTTAGGGTCAATCTCCGGTGTTTCCGCCACCTGATTTGGGATTTCTGGTCTAGGGCACTCTGAGTGCAAACGATTTCTCACATCCCTAGGGAAGGACTTACGCAAATTATCATGAATATAAGCTGTGACCGCTGCAGGCGGCATCCAATCTTGCGATCTGGGGTGTACAATTTCCAATGGGTCAAAGGTGAAAGGTGTATCTTCCGGCGCGAGGCTCTTGGGCTGCACCACCTTTGCCTTCTTTGGAGGGTTGCGATCCTCTGAGGTGTCGGTGTCCGTGTCAGTGTTCGTGCCAGTATCCGTGTCCGTGTCTGTATCATGGACCCTGCGCTTAGCTGTGGCCTTGGCCCCTGTGTAAGAATGGTCCGCCGTGTCCGGCAGGGTAGCTAAGGCCTGCGTGTGAGGCCAAGTGGCAGAGTCCCCTGAAGGACCCGAGGTGGATGCATCACCCTTCTTCTTCTGAGGTTTGGTAAATCCATGTCTTTTGGCAAAACCTTCTAGTTGTCGTCGGATAGGACGAAGGGCTGTGGCCAGTGCCTGGTGCACTGTCTGAGGAACAGTAGTTTCCATCGCCCTGTTAACAGAGGACTGGACCGAAGCGTCCAAAGCACTAACAAGGTTGTCCTCCAAGGCAGCCGACTGCCTGTTCCCAAATTCCTCCTCCTCATAGTACCCCTCATGAAACTGCTCTTCAGACATTCTGATGCACTGGTAATCCTTTCTAGGTTGTGTTCAGACACACCAGGTACAAGGAGGGTCAGGGGGGGGGGGGGGGGTCAGCCCACTCAGCACACAAACTTTCACTACCTTCAACCCCCTCAGCAAAGCTGTAGTCAAGGCGGGCCAGAGACCCAGGCCACTGCAATACCTTGAGCGTGTGCGCGCTCTAATTGGCCTTTTTAGTATTTTACCACCTCACCAGGCGATCGTTAAGGCAGAGGGATCCTTCCTAGCACTCCGATGTGAAAAACGCAATTGAAAACTAAAACGCGGTACGCGCCGCGATGTGCAGCCCAAGCGCGACTGAATCCTACCAGAAACTAGCCCAATTCAGCGCGCTTTGGGGCGCACGTCGCGGCCGAGAGCCACCCGGCCTGATTACACGTCAGCGGCGATCAGGGAAGCCGTCTGCGCATGCGCTAAGCGCGCGGACACTACGGGGGAAACACCGGGCTCAAGCAGGCTCAATAAACAAAATACAGGCGTCCGTCTGCCTCCGGTCAACGACCGACGCTACCCTCGCGCCTATGAAGCGCGCTCTTGCCACATGAGGAATCGATCTACAGAAAGACGGGCACAAAGGTGCTCCGCCAAAGCACCGCTACTCCCCCTGAAGAGGTAACAACCTCAGCATGCCAAATGTACAACAGTGCAGCAATAACAACCAATATAAGCAATGTATACAGTGTCAATTATACGACAACTCAACATAAACATGTGCAATAGAAACACAGAGGGAGTAAACAAGGTGTACTTAGCTCTGTGAGCAGCAAAGAAAGAGGAAGATGGCGGCAGGCTAAGGCCTCTTATGGATTAAGGGGGCGTGGTTATGTGTAAAGCATGATGGGATATGCAGTTTAACGTTTTATTGAATGAAAAGCAAGCATTTTCATTGGCTGCTGTGAGCTTCTAGTAAAGATTGAGAAGCATAATCAGAAGCCTCCGGTCCTGACATAGAATCAGAGCAGGCTTCAGGGAACAAGGTAGTCCTCTGGGAGCAACAAGGTAGTCTTCTAAAGTACACAGCAGGCCTAAGGCAGCAGGATAGTCATCTGCAGGTCCAGAAGTGAATTGAAGAGTGGTACTAAGAGTTTTATTTTACCTATGCCTTTTTCCGGCACTTCCGTTTGGGGAGGAGAGAGATAATTATATATACATCTAATATTGAATGACATTGAATGCTATAAAAAGAGCAACATGCATATTGTCAAGTCAGCCTGGAACGAACATTATTCCAAATTACTTGCATGGAAAAGTGGATGGTTATTGAGTGAGGAGAAATTTCGCTTTCTCCCAAAAATTTATTTTATACCAAAGATCGATAAAAATGCAAGTAAACCACCTGGCAGACCGATAATTGCTGCATGCAATAGCCTCATGGAGAACACGTCTAGATATGTGGACTATTTTCTTCAGGAGCATGTTAAGAACTTGCCTTCATATCTGCAGGCGACTTCCTGTGGAAGATCAGTGAGGTCGCATGGGAAGAATAATTGCTTTTAAAGAGGACAAACTCACAAGAAACCCACTGAGGGTACAAATGAAGCTCCTTCCCACGACCACAAGTCCCAGCATGCTTGAGGAGCTATTACGCACTCAATGAAGCCCACAGGGGGCCATTAATTGAATTAGCATGCCGGAAATGTTTTTAAAGGGAAGCTGTTGGAGTGGTGTTTGTTTTATGAAGCAGCCTATGATTAAGTGGCAGTGTGCTACGAAACGTGTCAGACATCAAGATAATGACTGGAATAAACGTGCAAGATGAAATCACAAAACCGGAAGGTGGGCTCTTTGTTGAGTGCGTTCCTGAGCCTCTGGGGACTTTGTTGGACTATATACAAACATCATTTGACATTCGCATTAATAACATTTCCGGTTTTATTTGCATTCCGCCCCCAGTGGTCGTAGGCTCAGTGCATGGGCGTTTGCTTAGCCCAGGAAGAAGAGGTCGCAGAACCGTGAAACCCGTTGGCATCCTAATCAAAAAGTGGAACAGCAAGGCAGGCTGCATCCTTAATGCCAGAGGCAGAGTGATGTCATGTGCGCTTCTAAATGCTTCAGGGCACATTGTGGAATATATATATATATATATATATGAATATATATCATTATAGGGTTGCAGGATGGGGACATTGTGTGGAGGACTTACTGTGCATGGCAGGGCGCTGAGGAAGGCCAGGAGCCGAAATGCATTCGCCGCCAGCACTGAATGCATGCCTAATAAAGCTTGACTATACCTGCTGATCCCCTCTGGCCTCCTTTTCTTCTGTTGTGGAGGGAAGTTGTTCGATGTTTTCTGCTCCAGCCAAGGGGGCAGCTAGGAAGGCCCCGCAGCATCAAGTAACCCGGACTAAATTTGGCAAAACGTCGTTGTTCAGTCAGCGATTTCATGGACTCGGGGGACCGAGACGTCCGGAGTTCGCCTCACTGACCAGGAGGTACCAGGCAGAAGGAGGCAAGTGCCTCCGTTAGGACATTATGCCCGACGGCTGTCCCTGCTGATATTTCCTTCCTGGACGCCGAGGCAGCTGCGGACCGAGGGGACACAGGGAGGTCTTGCAGACTTTGGCGGTGTTCTATGGGGACCCCCACCACCCACTTGCACGATCCGGACGGAGCCATTTACCCACCACGAGGCACTACCCATACTGCCGACCCAGTTGCACACCCACGGTGCATTCTGGGAGTTGGAGTCCACTGTCTCATTTTGGACACCAACAGGTGAGAAAAATCAGCCGGGGGAGGAGTTTCCGGACCTTTCATTATAGGGTTGCAGGATGGGGACATTGTGTGGAGGACTTACTGTGCATGGCAGGGCGCTGAGGAAGGCCAGGAGCCGAAATGCATTCGCCGCCAGCACTGAATGCATGCCTAATAAAGCTTGACTATACCTGCTGATCCCCTCTGGCCTCCTTTTCTTCTGTTGTGGAGGGAAGTTGTTCGATATATATATATATATATATATATATATATATATATATATATAAATAAATCAAATCATTTGCAGGTTTACCCATTTGTACAAAGGCCACAGGAAGACTGTTCTGTTACACTTCGATTTTAATGGCAGCAGGCATGCGTAAGACCTCACAGCAGTCCCTTTCAGTAAAATACTTAGCCTTTAGCCTGACGCGTTTCAGGAATACACTTTCGTTTCTTCAGAGGCACGGTTTTTGGCTTTGATGACATTATTTTCTTGCACACGTGATATTTGAACCCAACACCTGCCCTCGTGTTGGTGGCCACGAGCATGGCCCTCTGGATGTTGTAGTACACTTCTGCATCTTACCCTAGTGGGTGTGTTCATCATGTCCAAATTAAAACATTGTTCTTTCCCCAGTGGGTAGAAGCGGAATAGCTGCAGTCTCACGTTCCGCTTTGTTGCTGTCATTATGTGAAGGTGAGCATCCTCCCGCGTAAGGTGCCAGCCGCTTCCTTTTCCGTAATCAGACCCCTTTCGGAGTTTGAGGAGATCCGCTCTCCATGATGGGCCTCTGTACACGTCCGAGGCCAGCCGTCAATATCCAATCATTTGCAGGTTTACCCATTTGTACAAAGGCCACAGGAAGACTGTTCTGTTACACTTCGATTTTATATATATTCACTGAAAAATCCATAGGTTTCAGCCACGTTATAGTTAGGAATTAGCATTTAAAAAACCTTAGAAATTCACTGAAAAAACCATAGGTTTCAGTCATGTTATAGTTAGGAATTAGCAATTAAAAAACCTTAGAAATTCACTGAAAAAACCATAGGTTTCATCCATGTTATAGTTGGACTTTTCTCTCATACAAAACCATTGAAATTCCTCCGTTATAGTTAGTTCAGTTAACTATAACTCGCGCGCCCGCAATGCACTGCTGATCACGTCACATATTACATCACTCATGACATGGTCAGTGACATCACTCATGACATCACTGATGACATCTCAAATGACAAATACATCTTTTTTACATTTACAGTCTATTGAAAAGTATTGTGGTGTCTGCAACCAAAAAGCTTCAGCAACTTATACAGAAAACTTTATGGTAAGAATCTTTTCTGAGTTGCGTGCACTATATTTGAAAGCTGACTATGCACCATCAGATTCCTATAGCCCGACGCAGAGCACATATTGTTTGAGGTCAAGGGCAAGAAGTTTTCATGTGTATTGTGTCCCTGGCATAAGTAGGCCCAACTCCCACCAGTTTGACCGCGCGGGGTTGCCGACGGAAATTGCAGCAGCATTCGCGAAACGCGTTGGTCCTTCCCACATAGGACACAGCAAGGCGGTTAAGGAAGCGTGACTCTCCGCCTGGAACCCCATCAATTACTTAATTTGCTCCATATGGTTGTCCTAATTGGCGGCAATCATAAATACCAGGCAATTGTATTAGTAGTCCTGATGATGATACCCTTTTATTAGGAGCTAGGGATCGAAACGTCGCCTTTTCTTAAACAAAACCACAAGTTAACCATTGTGTACTTTGATTGTGGTTTTTGTTGGTTTGAACTTGTTGTATCATTGAACCAAAATAAATTTCCATGTCTGGCTGGGCATGGGCAAGATATATATGGTTTGGCAGTTCGGGCTGGACTGTTCCCATGGGGCACAGGGTCAGACTGATTTGCATATAGCCATGTCTGAACTGGGGTGGCAGAGTGGGCTAAAGAACAGTGCTGGATTAAACCCAGATCTTTTGACTGGGTGGGAGTGTTTGATTGATTCAGATGCTCCGTCCATCACCACCCCCTTTTGTACCATAAGTGTGGCAGGGTATGCTCAGACGTGAGTCCATTGCTCACTTTGCCACTGGATTCAAGCAAGCCGGGCTGAAGGTGGCTGGAATGCCAGAAACCGGTCCTCGGAAGCTTGTTTCCAGTCCAGGGAAGACATGGCTTGGCAGTTCGGGCTGGACTGTTCCCATGAGGCACAGGGTCAGACTGATTTGCATATAGCCATGTCTGAACTGGGGTGGCAGAGTGGGCTAAAGAACGGTGATGGATTAAACCCAGAACTTTTGACTGGGTGTGAGTGTTTGATTGATTGAGATGCTCCGTCCATCACCACCCCCTTTTGTACCGAGTTTTGTGTGAGAGCATGCACATACATAACCAAGCTAACTTTTCTTTAGCTACATAGAAACATGTTGTGTAATCTGTCGAACACTTTGAAATACTACCCTTCCACTAGTCCTAGAGGTGGATGTAGAATTCAACAGTTCTTCATAAAATAGAATTGGATGTCACTAAGTACAAAGTATTTCTGTACTATGGAATCCCTAATGCGTCCCTTAAAAATTCAAGCGAAGTACAAACACATGCTAACTGAAACACACCAACCATTAGTAACCTGTAAAATTTCCAAACAACTCTTTCAAGGTGTGATCAATCCAAAAAATACTCCTTTGGCACATCAAATATAGTACAAAACACATAAACTACTTGCATCCCAACAACTTTGCTTGAGCTGCAACACAGAGATTGCAGGACAACCACTTGCTTCTGCACCAAGCACATCAACAGCTGCAACACCAGCTTTAGCAAACAGTCCATACTCGCATATTGATCTTGAGTTTCGTAAACTTAAATTTCTATGCATTTATTGTGATGACCTTTTGTGTTATACAAACACTATATCAACCTCATCAAAAACAACAAACAGGAGCAGCGCTGTCCTCAACATTAGTTATTAGACATTTATCGAGCTTTTTTGTTGTAAAAACGGCCCCGTCCGAACGCAGTTGAAAATGTGCACACTTGCTGCCTTTCTTGGCTGGGGTTATCAATTACTCTTGAATTTCATATTCTGATTCAAACTCGTGGCCCTTTATTGAGCCTTTTTGTTGTACCTACTACCCCAGCCAAAGGCAGTGGTACATTTGGACACTTACTGCCTTTCTTGGCTGGGGTTATCAATTATTCTTGAATTTGATATTCTGATTCAAACTCGTGACCCTTTATAGAGCCTTTTTGTTGTACCTACTACCCCGGCCGAAAGCAGTGGGAAATTTGCACACCTACTACCTTTCTTGACTGGGATTATCAATTATTGTTCAATTTCATATTCTGATTCAAAGTCAAGGCCCTTTATCAAGCCTTTTTCATATAGATACTGCACTGGCAGAAGGCAGTGGGAAATTTGTACACTAGCTGCATTTCTTCGCAGGGTTATGAACTATTGTTCAATTTCATATTCCTATTCAAATTGCAGTCCCTTTATCAAGCCCTTTTTATTCTATCATCTACCCCGGCCGAAGGCAGTAGGAAATTTGAACTCTTGCTGCCTTTCTTGGCTGGGGTTATCAACTATCCTTCTTGTAATACAAATTCAAAGTGCAGGCCCTTTATTGAGCCTTCTTGGTAACTATTACTCGTGAATGGCAGCTGGTAATTTGCGCACTTCCTGCCGTTCATGTATAAACAAAAGCTTAAAAGTCTATCAATATTAAAAAAGAGAAGATTTGATAACCATAGACTATACTGGCTCTTTTTTAATATTGATAGACTTTTAAGCTTTTGTTTATACATGAACGGCAGGAAGTGCGCAAATTACCCACTGCCATTCACGTGTAGTAGTTACCAAGAAGGCTCAATAAAGGGCCTGTACTTTGAATTGCAATAACAAACAGAAGATTTGATAACCATAGACTATACTGGCTGTTTGTTATTGCAATTCAAAGTACAGGCCCTTTATTGAGCCTTCTTGGTAACTACTACACGTGAATGGCAGTGGGTAATTTGCGCACTTCCTACCGTTCATGTATAAACAAAAGCTTACAAGTCTAACAATATTAAAAAAGAGCCAGTATAGTCTATGGTTATCAAATCTTCTATTTGTTATTGTAATTCAAAGTACAGGCCCTTTATTGAGCCGTCTTGCTAACTACTACCCGTGAATGGCAGTGGGTAATTTGGACACTTTCAGCCTTTCATATTTTTTACATTATTCATCTAACACTCAATCAACACATCATCTACACGTACACACACCTACTTGCTGCCTTTCTTGGCTATGGTTATCAACTATTCTTCTATTTCATATCTGTATTCAAAAGACGGGCCCTTTATCGAGCCTTTTTCATGTAGATACTGCACTGCCAGAAGGAAGTGGGAAATTTGCGCACTTACTGCATTTCTTAACAGGGGTTATGAACTATTGTTCAATTTTATATTCCTATACAAACTGCAGTCCTTTTATCAAGCCCTTTTATTCTATCAACTACCACGGCCGAAGGCAGTGGGAAATTTGAACACTTGCTGCCTTCCTTGGCCGTAGTTATCAATTATCCTTCTTCTAATACAAATTCAAAGTACAGGCTCTTTATTGAGCCTTCTTGGTAACTACTTCCCGTGAATGGCACTAGGTAATTTGCACACTTGCAGCCTTTCTTATTTTTCACATTATTTATCTAACACTCAATCAACACATCATCTACACGTACACACACCTACTTGCTGCCTTTCTTCGCTGCGGTTATCAATTATCCTTCTTCTAATACAAATTCAAAGTGCAGGCCCTTTATTCACCCTTCTTGGTAACTATTACTCGAGAATGGCAGTGGGTAATTTGCACACTTGCATCCTTTCTTGCGTCCTTTCAACCGCACAGTGTGTGTACTTTGTCCACTTGCTTAACTCCTTAGATGAGATACCTGTTTCTCAGGCTCCCACTGCAGAATCCGACTCACAGTCTGTAATGGACTGGAAAACCAAACACCCATTTCCTTTACAATGCAGTGGGTTGTTTCACATCTGCTACTCTTCTTCCTTTTCACCTTATTCTGCATCTACTACCTAAAACACACATACCTACTAACTTTCTTGCAGCCTTAGCCAAGTATTATTCTAATTCAAAGTAGAGTCCCTGAAATAGGCCTGGTCTTGTAATTTTTCAGCCCTACCCCCCACAATGGTAACTTAATGCACTTACATTGCTTCCTTCGATGTCGTAGCCATTTCTTATGCTCCCACTGCAAAATTCTATGCCCTATCCGTAATGACTTGGAAATCCAAAGATCCACTTCCCTGACAACGTAGTGGATAGTTTGCGCGTCTGCAGCCTTTCTAATTTTTCACTTTTTAAATCTTCCACTCAATCAACACATCATCTACGCATAACACACACCAACTTGCTACCTTTTTTAGCTGCAGTTATCAATTCTTTTTCAATTTCATATTCCGATTCAAACTCGTGGCCCTTTATTGAGCCTTTTTGTTGTAGCTACTACCCCAGTCGAAGGCAGTGGCAAATTTGGACACTTACTGCCTTTCTTCACTGGGATTATCAATTATTGTTCAATTTCATATTCTGATTCAAAGTCAAGGCCCTTTATCAAGCCTTTTTCACATACACACTGCACTGGCAGAAGGTAGTGGGAAATTTGTATGCTTGCTGCTTTTCTTCACTGGGGTTGTCAATTATTTTAAAAGTACCTACCAGATTAGCAACAATATTTTCTTTTGGAAAAAAATGTCAAACTAATCGTCTCTGTAAAACTTCTTTGACATGTTCATTCATTTCTCCAATTCTTATTTCTTGTACAATAGTTCCATATTCAGCATCATTTCCTTATTGCATATTTGTAATAACTTCCTTATATTAAAAATATAACCAAATGTTAACATTACCAATGCTACATTACATAATTTACTTATACTACCTATGGAGCATAACAACAAATTACAATACCACAAGATATCTGGAGAAGCTTGTTGTGAAGACTCTTGAAGATAATGAAACTTCTCATTATTGATGACATAAGCATGGTATCAAACTTAATGCTTGCCTTTGTGCATTTAAGAATGCTGCAAACTCTTAAAACACAGTATGACATATTAGTCTCAATTTATTTAAGGCACACACAATTGTACTATGTCCTCAGATTCTGAAATAACATTCATCAATGTTTGTGTCGAGTAGCACCTTCAATATACATTGCAGACATCAGGGTTCACAACTTCACTTCAGCTTTCCTTCTACATTAATGAGATAATTGAATCCAGCCTTGCTTTACTTAAGGGAGAGACAATTATACTGTGTCCTCAGATTCTGTTATCTGTGACTAAATAGCATTCATCGATCTTTGTGTCAACAACTGTCGTCAATCTACACTGTGGACAGAAGGGTTCACAACTTCAACTCAGCTTTAGAACTAAAATTATCTTCAATATCTGTCCTTACAACAACCTTCAATATAATCTGCTGTCAGTAAAACTTAAAACTTCATAGCAAGAGCTCCACTACTACAGGAAACATTGAATTCAGCCTTGCTTTATTTAAGGTAGAGACTAATGGATTTTATTTCTTCTGATTTTGTAAAAGAATGTCACAAATAGTATTAATCTATAACTGCTCACAAGAGCTTTCAATCTACACTACGGACAGCTCAGTTCACAACTTCAATTCAGCTTTCCTTCTACATTAAAGACACCATTGTATTGAGCTTTACTTTCCTTAAGACAGACACAATTGAAAAGGGGGGGCCCTCGCCCCCCCGCCCACATGGCGGTGTGGCGATCCCCTCTCCCCTTGCCTCCCGGTGGTGGGTAGGCGTGATCTCCCGGCGTCCAATGACTACGCGGGAGGTGGCCCGACTCCTGACCCGGAAGGCGTGTGCGGACTTCCGGGTCAGAGGGGCGGGGGCTAGGGGCGGGGGGAAATGACGGCTCGCCCTCTCCCTGTGTCCCTGGGAATAAAGGAGGGGGGAGCGCTCAAGGTGGCCCTTCTCGTCGCCTGACGCTCCACCACACTGGTCGTGCCCCGGGCTCGGGCCTCCTAATTTTCTGTTCAGGACAACTTATTCTGAAGAGAACACAGGGTCACTTTTGATGGACCAAAGAGCAGACCAGGCAAAAAACCAGTGAGAACAACACATCCATTCGATCGTACACATTGCATCTAGGACTCAATCAGGACAACTTATTCTGAACAACTCATTGAAGAGGAAATTCTATCATCAGTGCACATCCTTATTCAGTCTCTATTATCCAATAGGCAATCTGCCTTTTTGTTCCAAAAAGTCTCTTGTTTCTATACAACCAATGTTCTTTCAGTCCAAAATAGTAATACACAGTGTCCGATAATCCACAGTTTTCTTTATTAGTTCTTTCTCTTGTCACAGCCGACGCGCGTTTCGTCCCCACACGGGCTTTTTCAAGGCTGCAATTTGTATACAAGAAATAATGCGATATCACAATCACATTCTTAGGACCAACTTCAATTTTTATCCTACATTAATCTATTCACCATAGTACCATAGTGCCACCATCACCTATATGATTTCGATGTGCACCTCCTATGACTGGACATCATACTTATGTTTGTGCCCTTTCAGCTAGAAAAAATATTTTTCTCATTTCTAAAAGCCGGTGCAATCACCTTCACCAATACATTCGCAAAAGATTCTAAAAAATCCATATGCACCCACAATTGTGCTTTCTAGAATTACAGCGTTTCAGAAAGGGAAACAAGGAGGCATTCAAGAAAGATATAAATCCAAAAGGACAAGGAGGGGGATCAAGAGACCAGGAACAAAAGGGAAGGGCAGGTGTCGCAACCAGATCAGTGACACGCAACCAGAAAATGTAAATGCATGTGTGGAAAATTGTGATCAAATCAATGTTGTGAATCTTTCGGACCATGTGCTAACAGAACCAGAAATAAAAGTTCTCAGCAAAGGACTAGGATTTTGTCCTAGCGATACACCTGATTTCACGTCTTTTCATATAAGTTGTTTCAAATTTATCAGAAACATTAAATTGTTTAAACATTTTCAAGGCAAGCCAGGAAGGGTGGTTGGGGGGAACAATGTGCAAATGATCAGTTCTAACCCCTCAATCAGAGAAATCAGGGACACCCATTTATTGTTAAGTATAAATGATGAAGAGGGTATAGACACCATAGAATCCTTGGCAACAGAATTAGAGCTAGAGACATACACAGAAATTAACAGTGGTCTTAGGATGAAATCAAGATTCACACCACAACTACAAGGAGGAAACAATATAGATAGATTCCAACAGAGTGTAATGCAAGATCTATACCACCTAGAAGATAGATATCTGGATACACACAGGTATAAGAAACAAAACATAACCCTTGAAGAACGCAAGGCAGTAATTTCTCTGAAAAACAAAAACTCCCTTGTCATCCGAGAGGCTGACAAGGGAGGGAACATAGTCCTGATGAATCATCGGGACTACGTAGGCGAAATTGATAGACAACTTGGTGATACCAGTACATACACCAAGTTGAGAAGTAATCCAATCAAAGAGACTAAGGAGAAAATATTCGATCATCTCAAGATCTGGAAAGAACGGTGTCTCTTATCAGACACGGAAATGAAATATTTACACAATGACTCACCAACATACCCATGTATATACTGCCTACCCAAAGTACATAAAAAGAGTAAATTTCCCCCAGGCAGGCCGATCATAGCTGGTATTGGCTCGCCCACTGAGAAAATCTCGGAGTATATAGATCTTTTTTTGCAGCCACTTGTGATCAATTTACCCACATACATTCGTGATACGGGGGATGTGCTAAACAAAATTGGAGATGTAGACTGGGTGGAGGGACACTTTTTGGTGACCTTGGATGTATGCGCATTATACACGAGCATACCATGTGACCAGGGATCACAAGCAGTGCGCTACTTTCTGGACAGCAGACCCATTGAAACTTTGGCTCATTCAAATATGTTGATGGCAGTGATCCAAATTGTACTTGAAAACAACATATTTTTACATAATGGGGATTGGTACCGCCAAACCAGAGGTGTGGCCATGGGGGCGAAATTTTCGCCCTCATTGGCAAACCTATACATGGGGTATTTCGAAATGATACACATTTGGCGTAAATGCCCGGTGAATTTGACAGAAAGAATCTTATATCTAGGTAGATATATAGATGACTTATTAATGTTCTGGTCAGGAAGTAAGGACGAATTGGATATGTTTTTCGTACATCTGAACGACAACCCCTTCAATTTAAAATTCACAAAGGAACAAAGTGTGTCGAAAATCAACTTCTTGGACATTACCATCATAGTCAAAAGAGATAAATTACACACTGTTCCATATAGAAAAGAAACTGCATGCAATTCAGTGCTTCATGCACAGAGCGCTCACCCCATTTCACAAATCAGATCAATCCCCTTTGGGGAAATGTTACGAACTAAAATAAATTGTAGTGATATAGACAGAATAGATGCAGAACTATTACTAGTAGAAAAAAGGTTTCTATCTAGGGGGTATGAGAAGGAAGTGATAACAAGTGCTAGAAACAAAATAGACAAAATACACAGAGACTCACTACTCCAGTATAAACACAGATCTGCCAAGAAAAAGAAGAACATAAGGTTCATAACGCCTTACAGTACAGTAAGCACGGACCTATATAAAATACTAAACAAACATTGGCACTTATTATTGGAGGACACGAGCCTACATAGCACAGTGGGTATGAAGCCTGCCATTACGTTCAGCAGGGGTAAAACCTTGAGACAGGAATTGTGTCCTAGCTATATTCCCCCACAGAAAACACGTATATGGATGCCCATTGCACCAAGTGGATTTTTCAAATGTGGAAACTGCTGTGTATGCTGTTTTGCACAGAACAAAACAACTAACTTCAAATACAATAGCAAAAAACAACACAGCATACGTCAGTTCATCAACTGCAATACAACACATGCAGTTTACTGTCTTATATGCATATGTGATCTGATCTATATTGGCAGCTCTATTAGACATTTAAAAGAAAGAGTGCAGGAGCACATCAGAGCAATACGTAATAACAACATGCAGTATCCATTTGCAGTGCACTTTAATACAACACATAACCATAATGAACTGCATAAAATTAGATTCCATGGGGTGGATGTGGCTACCATAGGAAACAGAGGAGGTGACCGTGTACGCAAATTGCGTCAGCTGGAAAGTAAATGGATCATTTCCCTGCGTGCAGTGGAGAAGGGAGCAAACATAGACAAAGATGTATGAATTCTTATGAGGATATCAGAACTAGATATGGAATCACATGAGATGATCAAAACAAAAAAATGATTAGTGCTGTTATATGATCAATGTCATGTGCCCATGAAGTAATGTACATGAAGTCAGCCTGAATATGTTTGGTTTTTATGACATGTGTTTATCAACTAAACCAATGTGAGAAAACATTGTTGAATTTTTAAGTTGCATAATGTGGAGATGGTAATGGAAATATTATATTTAAATGTGTTTTTTAAATTGTTCTGAATAACTGAAAAACGTTAGCCAAGTGTGATCGCTTTAAACATACATTCGCAAAAGAAACCTCTCGTAGACTGTGTAGATATGCAACTATCACTTTCCCACACAAGGTTATTACCAACGGGCAATACTAATGCTAACGAACGCGTAAAAGACACTTTAAAATGGCCGCGAGGTTTGCAGTAGACGTAGAACAGACTGTGGATACTGGCCCCTCTTCTATCTCCATATATATCAAGAGGAGGCGAGAGGATCAGCGTGCTCAAAGGTAGACGCGGAACGAAACAGACAGCTCGGCAGCACACACAACATGATGGTAAATATTCAAGGAAGATATAAACGCTAACGCGGGGTATGTAAATGATGAAAGAAGGGAAATGCTGTTGCCGGTTCTTCTAAACAGGACCTGGGGTAACAATGCTTATATTAAGACTTGCCTGCGGGAGGGAGCGGACTACACCCGGCATATATGAAAGCATGGCTACACCCGTTTTAAGCATAACGTGGGAATCGAAAATGATACTTTTGAAAGCGCTTGGCGCGTTTAAGTTTTTCTTCGGTAACTTCCCCATTTTTAAGTGAAAGGTTAAAGAAACGTGTATTTTAAATGAATTTGGAGTTAGGCATTGACACGAGAGATGACTCCATTAGGCGTATTAAAGTTAGCACGGCTCCCCTAGCTTTATGACTTGATCAAAGTTAGCACGGCTCCCCTAGCTTTATGACTTGATCGATCTTATATATGAATAAATGTAACTGAATTATACATGGATTAGATATAATTGATCAATATATGAACTGGCGAATAATAAAATTAATAGCAACATATTTACCATACTCTAGATGGGACTTATCAAGGCTCCAATTGCTGTGTGGATCTAACAATATACTACATGTGGATGACACTAGAGCGTATACAGGCATCCTTAAGAAAACGAAAGGCTTGGAGGCAAGCCTGTGTTTCAGTGGGACTTGAAATGACTGAACACAGTTCAACCATATATGCGTATACATGTGGCTGTATGGTGATACTTTCATTATAATCTCTCACAGGTTCAATGCCAACTTGTTTTTAGAATACGTCAAGAATATATGCTGCTTAAATTGAATACAATTGTTTTTGGTAAGTGCAATAGAGAGTTATTAATTGGAAATAGGGACTAACATTATGCAATGATTGGCATGGTGTTGGATAGGCACTTTAAATCAAATGACAATATTTTCTTAGAAAGCACAATTGTGGGTGCATATGGATTTTTTAGAATCTTTTGCGAATGTATTGGTGAAGGTGATTGCACAGGCTTTTAGAAATGAGAAAAATATTTTTTCTAGCTGAAAGGGCACAAACATAAGTATGATGTCCAGTCATAGGAGGTGCACATCGAAATCATATAGGTGATGGTGGCACTATGGTACTATGGTGAATAGATTAATGTAGGATAAAAATTGAAGGTGGTCCTAAGAATGTGATTGTGATATCGCATTATTTCTTGTATACAAATTGCAGCCTTGAAAAAGCCCGTGTGGGGCGAAACGCGCGTCGGCTGTGACAAGAGAAAGAACTAATAAAGAAAACTGTGGATTATCGGACACTGTGTATTACTATTTTGGACTGAAAGAACATTGGTTGTATAGAAACAAGAGACTTTTTGGATCAAAAAGGCAGATTGCCTATTGGATAATAGAGACTGAATAAGGATGTGCACTGATGTTTTTGTGATACGTGTATGATATTCTATCACACTTCCAGTGGGTGGTTTATCGTAGTTTTGTGCTTAAGGTGGATAAGCACTACATCTGACTTGCACTCCAACAGAGAAGTATAACTGGTATACACTAAGAACTTAACAAGGGAGGAACACTATGATGTGCTGATCGTATTTAGCAAAATCTGCCATTTGTGTTTTCTATAAGGAAATTCTATCATATTAGAATCCCCTAACTCGGGCGTTAGGGGGGGGGGGGAGGGTTTTTTTGATTGGGGGATTTCTATCAAAGGGATATGTCAGAATCATCATACGGTTATTTTTGAAAGAAGGGAGCAAGTACTTATCAGTTTCCAAGCTACACAAGGAGGAGCGTTATATAGATTTCACAGTGGATTACAAGTTCTCTCAGCGTCAGTAAGTAGTAGATATATGGGGGGAGAAGTCATACCTCATAAGGAACTGAATCTACTCTTTGGGGGGGGGGGGGGTTTAAACAAGGGGAGAGATGAAGGATCGCTAGTCCCAGTCTATCATATAAGGGATTAGGTACCTGTGAAAAAAAGATCTTCTCCAGCAAGTCCGGCGACAAGGGTTCTTTGTATGTACGGGGTTCTGGAATCTGTAATCAGATCGGGAATCCTACTCGCTAGATGAGATAGAAGCGGGTCTAGTAAAAGAGTATACAGTTCTATAAATATATATAGCCTAATCATCTGGCGTTGTTAAATAAATAGCGCTTAATGCTATCCAGTCCTAATGCGATAAGTTTCATGCAAAACACAGGCAAATGAGTACCTTTTCTAACATAGTAAGTATACACAAAATGCTCGATCAGAAGCTTGTCCTCTTTGGGGGCGCGGGGGCGGGGCCGCCTTCAATTATATCGCTGGTGGTCTTCCGTGATTAGTATGGATATTCTGCAAGAGATCATCATGCATTTTAAGCAATATGTATAAGGCGGTGCCGTGTAAATTTAAGTCTATATCCGTTTTTGTCTTGAGGGTAGTGGATGGGAACAAAAATAGGGAAAGGCATAGAGAGGGTCCCGCACAGATTAACAAAACATCGTATAGAATTATAACAAAAGAGACTAGCCTCGGGATGAAATAAGGGACAGGGGATAGGGTCGCGCCTTGGGTTTGGGGGGGAAATTCAGGGAGTTGAAAAAAGAAGGCTCGGGCTCGTAGGACCAGAATGCTTTGCGTTATGCTTGAATTGCGCCGCCTGATGTAAAGCACTCTTACCCAGTTCACAGGTTAGTGGGAAGACCACGTCGCGGCCAGTTCTTTCGAGGATGGGTAAGAGGGACGGCTGCTGTCAATGGCAGAAACAAGGACTGGATAAGTGAATAATACGATGCGGCCCTGCAACAAGTGTAAACATTTAAATTAGATGGAGCAAGTGCGGAGAAAACGTGTAGAGAGTAACAAACCATGTCACAGATATGAGGATAAACGGGTGACGGGGGGGGGCGAGGGGTTGGAGGGGTGCCGCGTATTGTTTACCTGAGTTCCAGGGCTCCATACGGACCGTGGGGCGGCGTCCTCTCACAGGGAAGGATTAGGCAGAACTAATGGGCCGGCTAATGGGCCTTTTAAGGCTCCGTCCATAATGAGTTTCAGGTGTGTTCAAAGACACAGCAAAGAGGACGGACACCAGAAGGCTCATAATCGTGGCAGCGGCCATCTTGGAGTGGATAAACTTAGCGAGCAGGTATACAGATGGAGTATCTACTCGGGATGGGTGCCAGGAAGGATGTCCTAGTCACAACTAGTAACAAAATGTTATCAGGCATGACAGGGGGAATAAACTGTTAGTGGCAGTGGGTCATGATTACAGGAGCGGCCATATTGGAGAGAAAAAACCTCTCGAACAAATATAAACACAAAGCGCGTGTTCATTGGATTTAAGAGCAGGAATAAACTGTTAGTGGCTCATGATTACATGAGCGGCCATATTGGAGAGAAAAAACCTTTCGAACAAATATAAACACAAAGCGCGTGTCCATGGGATTTAAGAGCAGGCTCATGATGGCAGGAGCGGCCATATTGGAGAGGAAAAACCTCTCGAGCAGATATAGACACAAGGCGCGTGTTCATGGGTTTAAGAGTGGGCGGTGGGTTCACTCAGTGAGTCACTTAGTGGATAAGTGGAATTTTTATTTTCCCCTGCCGTGAAACTCACCGATTGGAGATGCCAGGGGAATAATCTGGTTCACAGGAGGGCATTGGACCAGGGGCATTTTTCATTGTGGCCTTTTTTCACAGAATTGAACATGAATATCCAGAAAACTTCCCTTTTTTGCGTAGACTGGTGGAGTCAACCCCCGGTTTGGCCATTATTTTCTCCAGAATAAACCATTGGAGTTCTCTTTCAGTATGGCTTTTATCCAGTCAATGTGTGACCAGGGGGGCAGATGTTTTCTTGTTCCGGATATTCAACTTGTGTTCACCGATCCTGAGACGGCATTCCCGTCCAGTTTCCCCAACATAGGGGAGATCACAAGGACATAAGATGACAAATGATATTTGCAGTACGACAGTTGGTCATTTTTTTGTTTTGTGCCACCGATATGGTGTACTCAGTGGTACTCACTGAGTCGCCTTTTATGGCGTGGGGGCAAGCATGGCATGTGCCGCATCGATGGTTACCGAAAATAGGGTCCAGATTGGTAATGGCCGTTTGGATACTGGGGGGGACAGGGGGCCTACGGCATTTTACCCCTGACAAGATGTTTTTTTAACTTTCTGTTCCTTTTGAAGGCAAATATAGGTCGGCCAAGGGGCGTTTTGTCTTTCTCCAAGTTGAGAAGATGCCCACTGGAGTTTACGATCTGTCGCACTTTGTGATTCATATTGGAATGGCGGGTGATATACACCAGCTGTTCCATGGGTTCAGTGTGTTTCGGTAGAAACATAAGGTCTCGATTAGCATACCTGGCTCTTTTGAAAGAATCCTTAATGAGTTTTCTGGGGTAGCCTCGGTGTAACAATTTTTCTTTCAAGGTGTCTGATTGGGATAGATTATCACGTATATCTGTACAATTTCTTCGAATTCAGAGGAACTGACTGTAAGGAATACTTTCCTTTTGGCTCCTCGGGTGAAAACTAGTATATTGAAGAAGGGTATTCCTAACTGTGGGCTTGGTATATAGAGATACTCTTAGGGTGTTGTCCTGGTGTTCAACCCAGATGTCTAGGAATTCAATTCTTTTATTGCTGTGGAGGCAAGTAAAGCATAAGTTGGAATCCGCTGCGTTCAGCCAGAAAATGAATTCCTCCAGGGATATATGGTCCCCCTTCCAGATAAAAAAGATATCGTTGATAAATCGTCGCCAACCCCTAACGTTTCCATGGAAGGGGGCCATTTCATTGAAGATGTTGATCCGTTCAAATTCGCCCATGTATAGACAAGCGATGCTTGGGGCACAACTGGCCCCCATACTGACACCGTTAGTCTGTCTAAAAAGGGAGTTGTTAAATTCAAAGTAATTTTCATAGAGTACCAATTCAAGGCACTGCAATATGAAATCCGAATTGATACGGTCAGATCTGGTAGTTAGTATGTTTTCAATAGTGTCATATGCTCCTCTCTGCGGGATGTTAGAATAGAGCGATTCGACGTCGAGAGTGACAAGCAGCTCCCGGTTGTCGAAATACGGGGTACCTTCCACCAGACTGATAAAATGTCCTTTGTCTTTGACATAGGATTCAAGTTCAATAACCATAGGTTGAAGGAATTTGTCTATGTACTTGGACAAGGGTTCGGTCGCAGATCCTATGGTAGAGACTATCGGCCGTAGGGGGGATCAATGCAGTTCTTATGGGTTTTGGGGACCCCATACATGATAGGTATTCTGGTGGTACTGGGGGTCAGGAATTCTGCCTCCAGTTCATGTCCACAGCTCTTTGTACCATGGTCAAGATTCGTTGTTTGAGTGATTGTTCAGGATTTAGGATGATCTTTTGATAGTGACCCGAAAGGGAGAGGAGGTAATTCATTTTATTGGTGTAATCGGAGGTATCAAAAATGATCCCCCCCCCTTATCGCAGGGTTTGATGGTGATGTTGCTATCATCCTTCAATGTCCTGAGGATGGCATCTTCATCCCTAGAGAGGTTGGGGTTAGGGATGGGTACATATTTAATCATTTTTTCAACCTTGGCAGTCACTGCCTTTTCAAAGATATTGACCTCCGGGCCGAGCATGTCAAGGGAGGGAGTGAAAAATGAAGGGGGTTTTAAGCCAGATGTGTTATATAGATCCTGAGTGGAGGGCCGGTCCAAGAAGTATTTTTTGAGGCGAATCTTTCTAAAGAAAAGATGGAGGTCTTTAGTAAATTCGAACTTATCAAAATTCGCTGAGGGGACAAATGACAATCCTTGAGTCAGAAGGTTCGTGGCCATAGGGTCAATTTCTTTATTGGTGAGATTGAACACAGAATACCTTTTATGTTTTCCAATATTGATGACTGCGGGTTTGGACATACATCTGAGGCTGTCCCCGACCCGGATGGAAATTCCTCCATTGGGGGGTTTCCCGGGGGCGGACGTGGGTTGCCTTGGCGGTTCCCTAAAAAACGATTCCGAGGATTACTACGCTCATATCCTCCTGTTCTATTAGATCTGTTGGTGTTATATCTATGGTCAAAGTTAGGATCATACTGTTCTTGATTTTCCCCCTCTGAATCAGTTGTATCTGAGAAGGTGGTAACCCTTTTATTGCCCCAACGGGTGGTCTGTGCTTGTTGATTGCCTTCCTCCTGATTGGAATAATATCCCGTTGATAAGTAGGGATAAGCCCGTTCCTGAGAGTAGAGACGAATATCTTTACAAAGCTTGTCTTTTTCTTTTTAGAAGATATTCAGTGAAACAGTCTAGTTCCTGGTGTATTTCCTCAAGTTTGCTTTTGCCAAGATCGACCGCATTGGCATCCCTCAATTTGTTTTCTAATTCCAATATCTCTTTGTTGAGAGCGGCAATCACTTCCCGGGCAGTTTCCACGATAAGCATCATATAGTCCCTGAAGCAACGGTTAGAGAACTGTCTGATCTCCACGAAAAGGCCCGGTATGTTACGTACTCTCAGACCTATGGGGATGGTGCCTGATCTCAAGTAGTCCAACATAAATTGGGCGTGTAATTCAGTTCTCTTACTCTTTTTCTTCAGATTAAGTAACTTAGTCCAGTCCCCATCAATGTCCTTAGGGATGGTGAACTGTGGATTGGCGTTGATGGAAGTGCCTATCATTTTGGCAAAATCCTCGTCAGTAAATCCAAAGGTCTTTATGCTGTCCATATTCAGTATAGGGTTACACACGAGTCCTGATCAGGATCACTCAAGCACAGTCAAAGAGATTCAGCCCAAAGTTGAAAAAGGATGGCCTTTTTTGTCGCGTTACAAAGTACCTAATTATGGATTCCCGACCTTTTGTCCTGTATTTTTGGTAATTAGGGAAGGGGATGATACATGAAAATGAAACAGATGTTTCTACAACCTTTTTTACTCTACCTCACAAATTACATTTATCTCTTGTACATGTGTTACTTAACTTGGTTATCTTTATCAAGCTCAAGCAGTCTTGGAGCACGTGTTGCAATTCTAAAATTAGGTCAGAGTGGATGTTCCAACTGCTTGGTCATCGCTGCCCCACTAACCCCTTGTTTCTGACTTCACCAGATAGTCACTTAGTGCAGGTGAGGAATGCAGACATCTTTTTGGCAGGATGTTACGGAAATATCTTCCCCAGTGTACTCAGGAGCACCTGCTACGCTGAGTTTGTGTTATGTTTTCATACTCATTTCTGTCTCATTGCATTGCATGAGTCCCCGAGTTTTACTGTTTTCTCTGGGGCCCACCTCTTGCCGTGAGGGGAACGGCTTGTGTTGCCAGTCCTGTGCCACAGCACCGCCGTGAGGGGAACGGCTCTTGCGGACCAAACACCAGAGCCAGCACCACCGACGCCGCCGCGAGGGCTGGGACTGCATTTCCCAAGTGCCCCGGTGGCGCAGGAGTGACGACAAGGGAGCGCCCGGAGGCGAGTTAAAGGACGAACGCCTCTCGCGCGCGGGAGCTGCCCGGGAGAAGCCCGTGACAAGGGCGGGGCCGTCTGCGGCCGTCAGAGGCAGGAAGAGGCTGGGCTGGGCCAGAGACCCTGTGCAAACTCTTAGGTGATCAACCTCTACACGGTAAAGTGACTGAAAGGGCTGAGGGTCTATTGTTATGTACTGAAATACTGGGAGTGGAGTACTTTGAGATACTTGCAATCAGGTTAACCCTCTCTAAAGGTCTAAAGCACTAAAGCATAAACACACTCATGTCGGGATCAAAGAAGGAAAAGGCTTCTGTGGGGGCAGGTCCCATTGACAACTTTTTAGTAAAAATGGTTAACAAGATCAACAATGACAGAAGGGCCTCTTTGGTTAAAGGTAATATATCAGATCATGACCTATCTTTAGTGGGTCTCCCCTCAATGGAGGCTCCACCAGTGAGCGAAAATGGCATTGATTCTGGGTTGGAGGTAGTCAGTTCAGTCAATGTAGTAGAAGCACTGATCCACCGGGTCCTGGACACAGTAACTCTTGACAAGCCGCTCTCGGACTCTGAGGAAGAGGTGGTATCAGGTTTACGGAGGCGCTCCGTGTGGCTCGTAGGCAGTGCAAGGTGGCCGAGAGGGCCTGGCGCCTTGTGTACGATGGGGTGGCTAAACTTGCCTACAAGGCGGTGTTGAAGGCTTACCATCGGGACATTCTCGGTGCCAAGAGGGTTTATCTGGCTAGGAGGATAGAGGCATCTGCGAACTCCTGTAAGGAGATCTTTAATATTGTGAAGGAGTTTACGATCCCCAGCTCCCATCCGCCCCCTCCAGCTTCGGCGGATGCTTGGGCATGCGATCTCGCTGGTTTCTTCACAAATAAGATCAAGGCCATTCAGGCCACCTTCGTGGAGGAACCGGATGGAGGGAGT
Organism: Lissotriton vulgaris; assembly: GCF_964263255.1. Lineage (NCBI taxonomy): Eukaryota > Metazoa > Chordata > Amphibia > Caudata > Salamandridae > Lissotriton > Lissotriton vulgaris. Next base: position 33,468 of record NW_028253003.1, read on the forward strand.
GGTGCGAGGCTGGACTTTGGACTGCCGCAGACTTCGGTGGCAGTGCTGTCCGACTTCCCTACTGTTTCCAGCGAGGCCTCTTTTACGTTGTTGGCCAACCTCAAATCTGGCTCGCCACTTGACCCCTGCCCTGCCAAATGTTTGGCCGGGATGGCGGCAGTGGTGAACCCTTTGGTCAACCCTATCCTTAATGCCTCCCTGAGGGAGGGACGGGTCCCTAGCTCTTGGAAAAGAGCGATGGTGATCCCCCTCCTAAAAAAAACGGGCCTTGACACCGAAGTCTTGGCGAACTACAGGCCTATCTCGCTGTTACCAGCACTAGCGAAGCTTACGGAAAAACATGCTCACGGCGCTCTCTCTAGTTTTTTGGAAGCCAATAATCTGCTCCATCCATCTCAATCGGGCTTCCGACCTAATTTTAGTACGGAAACAGCTTTGATAGAGGTGACTGAGATTATCAGGGAGACTCTGGATGCCGGCGGCAGGGCCATGCTGGTCATGTTAGATCTCTCGGCGGCTTTCCACACCGTCCCCCACAAGGCGCTTCTAACTAGGCTTTATGACATCGGCCTGAGGGGGACGGTGCTGAGGTGGTTTACTTCTTTCCTGGAAGGCCGCCGCCAGACGGTCTGGGTTTCCCAGAGCTCCGCCGAGATGCCGCCATTGGGAGTTGGGGTTCCACAGGGTTCTGTGTTGAGCCCCACATTATTTAACATCTTTATGTCCCCTCTGGCGGCCTTGGTGGAGGCGTATGGGGCCCAGATCGTCTCCTATGCCGACGACACGCAACTCCTCTTCACATGCGGGAAAGATCAAGAGTTTGTGGGAGAGAGAATCCGGGACTGCCTTGCGCTGGTCTTCGACTGGTTCCAGCGGAACGGTCTGAGGGCCAACTCAGGCAAGTCCGAGATTTTATTTTTTGGTTGCGTTGCCGATCCGGAGTGGCAGCATTGGTGGCCATCCGACATGAGTCCTCCTGCACAGTCTTCAGTGGTGGCCAAAAATGTGGGCGTCAAGCTAGACAATCAGTTGTTGCTCCGAACTCACATCCTTGGCCTGGCCGGCACCTGCTACGGATTACTGAAAATGCTCCGCAAATTTTTGCCTTTGTTATCTGAGGAGCACAGGAGGATTACAGTGCAGGCTCTGGTCGGTTCGAGGCTAGATTATGCCAATGCTCTTTTTCTCGGCCTTCCTGATTATCTGGTCCAGCGCCTTCAGGTGGTGCAGAACTCTGCTGCCCGGGCGATCTTTGGCCTAGGGAGACGAGCTCGAGCGTCCGGGTTGCTCCAGTCGCTTTATTGGCTCCCCATTAGGAAGAGGATCCAGTTTAAATCCTTGACCCTGATGCATAAAGCTCTGCATGGATCAGGAGCGGGATATCTGCAGCGGAGACTGACTTTTTATCGTCCAGCTCGTTCCCTCCGCTCGGAAGCTCTTTGCAGAGCGGTGGTTCCACGGGTGAGGAAGGCCCGTGCGGGAGGGCGGTCTTTTGGTTGCAGAGCCTCCCAGCTTTGGAATCTGCTTCCATTTTCTCTTCGGAGTACTGCCAATTTGCTCCAGTTTAGGAGGGGCCTGAAGACCTGGCTTTTTAACTCCTAGTCTGTTTTATTGCCCATTGTTTTTGTTTTGTTCTGTTGTCTGTTTTTAGCTGTGTTGTGTTATTTCAATATGAGTTGAGGGCGGAAAGCGTCGGGACACTCCCTGTGAGTAGCTGTACGCTATACAAAAGCTCAATAACATAACATAACATAACATAAAAACACGAGACCCGTCAGAACCTGCAGAAAGCAGCAAAGTAAAAGGGGGGGTAGGAATGTTCACAAAAGAAGGGTAGATACGTATCCACCTGACAGCCATACCTCCCCAGAGGCCACCTCGATCTTGGAGGGTAAAAAAGAGGCAAGCATAATTCTGAGCCCGGAGCAGTTTGGCATGCTAATTAGAACCCTAGAAGCCAAACTTGAACTAAAATTCGAGGAATCCCTTAATTCCTTAGTGGCCAAACTGGATACTGCTACTGCAGAGATAAAAATATTAGGAGGTCTGATAGAGAAACAGCTAGCCCACCCAGATAAGGTTAACCCTCCGCCCCCTTCAACTAGTACGGTTCACTCAGAGTCTGTTGAAAAAAACGTAGCAAAGGTGGTTAAACCAACTCACACCCCCCAACAGGTCAGCAGAGCCGATACTGACCCCATTGTTCCCTCGGCCCCATTTCCCTTGCCATTAGTTACCTCTGTAGTACATCCTAAGCCAGGCCCCGCTCAAGACCCAAACGCCATCCCAAGTAGGCGAAGCAATTTTATTAACTTACCCCCGGATTGTGCTCCCTATGTAATTGTACTGGCTAACGTCCCGATCCAAAACCCGGTTGCAGCCGAGTCACACGAGGAATCTCATGATTCTCTTAAAAATAAAGTGGTAGCTTGGCTGAGTTCAAACTGTGGTTTTCCTACTAAATTTGCTGGAGAAATTATCACGACCAGGAGGGTAAACTGGATCGGTCCCACAAGAAAAAACTGTAGAGGGGACTGCGTGGTAGTAAATTTTAAATATCCACAACACGTGGCCACAGTTTTATTACGGGCAGCATCGATGTTGAATGACGGTAACGGTATCCAAGTGCGCCCTTTGGGATATTTCTACAATCATCTCACTGTAGCCTCTACTCCTAGACAAGGATTATGAAATGAAATGAATGAAATGAAATTTGATTTGTAGAGCGCATGGCTGCCCGAAAGCGTCCCAGCGCTTGCTTAGGGAACCCGTCCTGGTATTCCCCTGCGAGATACCCATTACTGCGCATCCCCAAGGTTAAAGCCAGGCATCCCGCTGCGAGGGGCCGTTGTGGAGATTAAGCAAGCTATTGCCCAGAGTTACAGAGTGGGACTCCATGATTGGAATAGGCACAGAGGCGAGAATTGTCAGGTCCGGGGAAATTTGAGCCCAAGACCCGCCGAGGCGGGGAATTGAACCCTGGTCCGGACTAGACCTCTGCATCAGGGTCTGCCGCTCCAACCACTTGAGCCACACTTCTCCCTTTACTCCATTTGGGCCCAGGTCTATGTGTCAAAGTCAGGGACCAGGAAGGGATAATTTTTTCAGATTTGGACCCCCATTGTAACACATAATAGGTTTGACGCACTGTCAGGACTTGACTTGTGCGACTGACGGGGGGCCGGAGAGGGTATAGTGGATGAAGTTATAGTGGAAATTACCCCTATGACTCCTGTACCTTCTTCTGATGTTGATGGTAATATTCCGACTGAGGTCACTCCTGGCAAAGGGGACACTGTTAGGTTGTTAAGCTGGAACATTGCCGGTTTACGGTCAAAGAAGAGTGACCCCAACTGGACACATTTTGTAAAGTCTTATGACATTATCGCCATACAAGAGACTTGGGACACGGAATGTGATTATTGGTTGGATGGCTTTACTTCTTTTTTTGTACCTGCCCTGCCCTCCCCAGCAGGTCGGAATAGAGGGGGCCTCTTGACGTTTGTATCTGTGAATGTAAAGGGCAAAATTAGAAAGATTGATTGTGCCACTCATAATTTTCTTGTCCTAGAGATAAACTTGGATGATGGTTGTAAAATGCTTCTTGTAAATTGTTACAATTCACCGCACGGCTACCCTGCAAATGTGCACCTAATATGGTTAGCAGATTTTTTAACTTCATATAAGGAAAAGCAAACCACTTATTGTCATTTTATTTTGATGGGTGATTTTAATGTACATTTATGCTTAAATTGTGCTCTAACGGACGCAGATGGGCCGGATAGTGTCCCCCCCCCCCCATCTAGAACATACTCAGAAGGGACAGGTTCTTGAAAATCTATTAATTGGAAATGATCTGTATGAGGCAGAGTTTTATGACAATAGTACACGGGTTGCCACATACACGGGAAGGGACTGTGATTCGATAATTGATTTTATTTTTGTATCATCAGGTCTCCTTAAATATGTGATTTCCTACAATGCTGTTGCTATGCCGTTGAGTGATCATAACCCTATGGGGATGGAGCTAGCAAACGTTTTTTTGCCGCTAAAATCATCTGTTACCCCCCAGGCTATAATGCCATTTAAGGTTAAGGACCAGGGGAGAAGGATTAAATGGGGAAAGGTAGTTCCTGATGACTTTTTCTTAAACTTAACATCTACGGCTGCTGAAGATTTGAATGTCTGTGCCAACCCCCACTCTAGGAGCGAGGATGTTTTATCCTCCTTAGAAGGTGTCTGTCGGACAGTGGCCATAAATTTAACAGCTAAAGGCCAGGGGGGTAAAAATAAACTGGTGATGGACTGGTTTGATAACAACTGTAGCACTTAATACTCGGCCGAGGGACAAAGCCATAGTAGTGCAACTCAGAAAGGATTACACTAGGGCAATTAAAACTCGTAAAAATGAAATAAAGAGTGATGCCTGGGCCGAGCTCATGGATAAAGCCACCTTAAAAAAAAGCGCTAAGTTCTGGTCAATTATCAATACTCCTTTGTTCTCCTGTGACCAAAATACTGTGATGGAGCTTAACATATCTGAGGTAGATTGGCTTAGCCATTTAAAAAAAATCTATGGTAGCAACATGGAGCAGGAACCCTTTGTAGTCCCTACGTCCGATCTCCCCTTGGTGCCTGTTAGTTTTGATATAGCTGAAGTGATCAGGGCAATAGAGGGCACTGCGAGCCGAAAGGCCCCGGGCCCCGATGGGGTCCCAGCTGATATGTTTAAGGCTAACCCGTTGTACTGGGCTAACATTTTAACTAAAGTCTTTAACCGCATCCGCGCTAGCGGAATTCTGCTCCTGCGCTGAGATATTCAAAAGCGCATGTTACATGACGAGCTGGGCTCGTCATGAGCGTGCGAGGAGGCTACGCCATGACGAGCCCAGCTCGTCATGAGCGTGGAAGGGGTTAATGCATCTGCAGCAGTAGGATTCCCTAATTCCTGGTCCTCCGCTACGATAATTCCAGTGCTCAAAAAAGGTCAGAAGGTCGTCCTGGCGAGAATAGCATCTTGGGCCAAAGGGAATAATATTCTGTCCGAGGCACAATATGGCTTCAGGTCGGGGAGGAGTACAGAGGACCAATGCCTCAATCTTCACCTTATGATTTCCAAATACATGAGGGCAAAAGGGGGATCGATATTTTTAGGCTTCATGGACCTATCCACAGCCTTTGATCTAGTCAATAGATCAAGGCTGTGGACTATGCTCCTGAAGTTGGGCCTTGATAGTTCCTTGGTACATTTCCTGGCGGAGCTCCATAAAGATCTGAAAGCCTGCATTAGAATGACAACAGAGGGGAAATGTACGGCAGTTTTAGATCAAGCAGAGGGGTCCGCCAGGGCTGTATCCTGGCCCCAATGTTATTCACGTTATATGTGAATTCATTGGAGGATGACCTAACAGCTGTCACCCAGGATATCCCGTGCATGGGGGGTGCACCAATCCCGGTGCTCCTCTTTGCCGATGACGCGGTGTTAATAGCCAGGACCCCAATTGCCCTGCAAAAGCTACTTGATTCGTTTGGAAATTTCATGTCCAGTCTTGACCTGGTGATCAATAGCAGTAAATCTCATCCAATGTCAGTAGGCTGCTCTAAAAATAAAGAAAAAACCTTCTTTTGTGACGGCGAGGTTATCTCTAGTGGTAAGGTTTTCACCTACATGGGTGTAATCTTTGACCAAAGGGGTACTTGGTCACCGCAGTTAACATCTAAAGCAAACGCGGTGAGAAGTTCAGCCTCTGCAATTTTGGGGTTCGCAAAAAGATTAGGGGGAAAACCCATAGAGGCTTTCCTGGCCATTTACAAAGCCAAGACTGCGCTATTGCTAGATATGGGGCTGCAATTTGGGGTTTTGTAAAATCTGACCGCATCCAAATAGAGGAAAATAAATTCCTACGGTCATTGCTGGGCCTACCTCAGTCAACTGCAACTTATTCCCTACACCTTGAGCTAGGTCTTGGTTACATTCTAGACACAATAAACCTAGCTCCGCTCCTGATGTGGATCAAGCTCTGGCTAAACCCGAACCTTAGCCTTAACCACAAGATCATAAAAGATTGTCTTAAACTAGACCACAGGAGGGATATTCAGTGGCTGTCCTATGTAGAGTTCTTGGCTGTGAAGCTAGGACGCCCTGAGATCTTTGACAGCCCAGAATCCCTGTGTAAAGCAGATCTAGTGTGGGTGAAGACTAACTTTATTAGGCTCTGTAATGCCGAGCGTGAAACGGTCGAGCTATGCAAACCATCCGTGAGGGTGCTTGTAATGATAACTACATCCCTTGAGCTGGCTCCTTATTTGTCAGTGGTTACAAATTTCTTCCATAGATGGCTACTGACTAAGTTCTGTTTCAATCAAATTTATATGGTCCTTTGGGACGAAAAAGATTGGTGTAGGCTTGAGGAGTCGTCCCCATGCAAATGTGATGGTCTTTCCACCCAGGACAATGCGCATTTCTTGTTTTTTTGCTCCTTTTATTGTGAACCCTGGATTCGATATTTATGTTTAAAGTATTTTATTCATCATGACACACCAAGACAAATACATATCTCCATAAAGTTCCCAGCAGCTCTTGAGGATTAGATAAGTACAAAAGCCAACAATCACGGGTCGTGGCGGTAGTCCAACCAGATAAGTGAAGGAGTGCATAAATCCGGTGTGACACAACATTTCCAAAAAAGAAAAAACCCTCCCCCCCCCCACCCCCAACTGTCCCAACTCAACTCACCCCCACCCTCCCCACCCGACGTCCAGTGCATCACCCTCTCCCCACATGTATCACAAAATCAAAAGTCTCAAGGAAGGGGGGGGCCCCACAGCAACTCATCGGTCTGCTATCAGGGGATTCGTGAGCCGCAGGAGGCGAAGATACCTGGGGCAGGTAAGTTCTCTAAACTCCGTAAGCAACAGAGCGTGGAACGGTTGCCAGAGCTTGTTGAATTGGGCTATGTCCCCAGCCACCATAAGGGACATCTTTTCCATACCCAGCACATGCCACAATCTATGAAGCCAACCTGTAACAGTGGGCTGTGTGGTCGTGCGCCAGTGAATCAAAATATTCTGGACCGCAGAGCCTAAGGCTATAGCGATCTGTCTACCCCTCCTGGACTTCAGGGGATACATCAAGTCGTTCGGGAGCCCCAAGAGGGTATACGCAGGGAAGCGCGGAAGCTCGGTATTGAAGTGAGAGTCTATTGCATCCAGCACTTCTTTCCAATAGGCAGCTAAAAGAGGGCAGTCCCATAAGATGTGTGTGAGAGTACCACAATGGCCACACCCCGCCAGCATGTGTCTGCTTTAGTGCGATCAAATTCGTGAATACGCTCCGGCGTGTAATACCAGTAGGTAGTGATTTTAGTAAAGGTGTCAGTGAGGCCCACATGATATGCTGAGTGGCGCGCCCTGTAGGAAATCTGGTCCCACTCCTTAGGGCTCAGCGTCCTCCAAAGTTCCCTCTCCCACCTCTCCCTCCCCGGGTAGTAAAAGTGTGTGGGGGGTAGCTGCAGAAACCTGTATAAATCCGTGATTAGTTTTGAATCAGACGCGCGGGACATCAGCCACCTCTCACATGGCGAGAAAAGCCTATCTGCCGCTTCTCTAACCTGTGGCTGAAGGGCCCAGTGTCGGGCTTGCATATACCGGTGCCTCTCAGTCTCGGGAAGAGAAAACTCCTGACGGAACTGCGTGAAGGGAATAACCCCCTCAGGACCATACAAGTGGCACAAAGCCCTACAACCAGCTAGCCGCCAGTGTGCGAAGGCACCCTTCTCCATTCCGGGAGTAAAAGCCGGATTATCGACCAATGGGGAAAGAGGCGACGGGAACGAGGTAAGATCATATTTAAGGCAAGTAGCGTCCCATACCCGCAAAGGCACCCTAGTGATGAAGGAAGCATATAAGTTCTTAGGCCAATGGGAGCGGTGCAAAAACGGAATCTCCTGCAGAGGTCTACCCGCCACCGCCTGGTCCTGGAAAAGCCAGTGCTTATCCGATTCCCATCTGCACCACTCCACCAGGTACCGCAGCTGCGCCGCCTGGAAGTACTTACGAAAATCCGGGATGCCCAACCCCCCTGCCTCAGGAGACAAAAGAGACAAGGCCCTGCGCATCCTGGGCTTCTTCCCCTGCCAAATGAAGCGGGCCACATCAGACTGCAGCTGCGAAATCTACCCAACCGGCGGCTGAAGCGGCAATGCCCTGAACAGATAGAGAACCTGGGGCAAGATGGTCATTTTAACTGCAGCAATCCGTCCTAACCATGAGAGGATCCCGCGGTTCCAGCGGGCTAGCTCTTCCCTGATCTTCGCTCCCAAGGCCGAGTAATTCGCCAAAACCATAGCCTGCAACGTGGGCGCTATCTTAATCCCCAGATACGGCACCGCCTCCGAAGACCAAAGCAGGGGGAACCCGCCCTGTAGATATTCCCTGGTGGCAGGGTCTAGAGAGATGTCCAAAGCCACCGATTTCCCTACATTCATCTTAAAGCCGGAGACTGCGCCAAAAGCGGCGAGTTCCTGCACACAAGCCGGTAGGGTGGTCCGGGGTGTATCTATTGTGAAAATGACATCATCAGCATAAAGGCTGATTGCATGAGTGAATCCCCCCATTCGTATCCCAACCACTGCCGGGTTATCCCGGACTCGCTGGGCCAACGGCTCCATATATAAAGCAAAGAGCAGGGGCGAAAGTGGGCAGCCCTGCCTAGTGCCTCTCTCAATAGTGAAGGCCGTGGAGGTATAACCATTCACACGGACTACAGCCGTCGGTTCCTTGTAGCAGTTGAGGACCATAGTGCGAAACTTCTCCCCGATGCCAGCCTTCACTAATACCTGTTCCAGGAAGGGCCAATGTACTCGGTCGAACGCTTTCTCCGCGTCCACCGCCAGCATCATCCTCTCCCCAGGAATCCTAGAAGCCTTCTCCAGCAGATGGACCACCCTTTTTGTGTTATCAACAGTCTGCCTCCCCGGGACAAAGCCAGCCTGATCCGGATCGATCAAACCGGGCATGTGAAGTGCAAGTCGACTGGCCAGAATCCCGGTATAGAGTTTCAGGTCCACATTCAAGAGGGATATCGGTCGATAGGATCCACAATGTGTGGGGTCCTTTCCAGGCTTAGGAATAACCGCGATGGAAGCCCCGAGGAGATCAGGTGGGATGGCACCAGGTTCCGCAAAGGAGTTAAAAAGGCGGGTGAGGACAGGAGCTAAGGTCGTGCAAAACGTCTTATAGAACAGGGCGGAGTAACCGTCCGGGCCCGGTGCTTTACCGTGTTTGAGTTTGGCAATGGCCGAGACCACCTCCTCTATTCCGATGTCCCTATTCAAGTGCTCGGCTTGCAGGGTGTCTAAAGATGGCAGGGTGATTGAATCCAGGTAGGAAGATACGGCTGTCGCATCCGGCGGGTCCCCGGCGTAGAGGTTTTCATAGAATCCTCGGAACACCTCCGAGATGCGGGCATCCTCCGTCTCCACATTTCCACCGGGGTCGAGGATCTCCCTCACCGACTGGTTCTGCCGCGCGGCCCGAAGCCTATTTGCCAGCAGCTTACCGCAGCGGTCCCCCCCTGTGTAAAAGGCATGACGCAGCCGGAGGGCTGCGTATTCTGCCCTATCCATGTCCAAGGCTGCCAGAAGCTTCCTCGCCTCTTTCAGCTGCCGCCAAATCCTCGGAGCCCCGGTCCTTCTATGAATCAACTCAAGCTCCTGAACCCTCCCGGTAAGCTCCTCCCTCTTGGCCTGCCGCTCTTTGTTTTCGGCCGCGGAGACCGACATGAATTCCCCCCTGAGAACGGCTTTAAACGCCGCCCACTGTGTGGCCCGGGTGGTATCGTCATGGTCATTGTGCGCCAGGTAGTCGCGCGCAACCTTCTCGATGCGGTCCACTACCACCTTCTGATGTAAAAGGGTATCCCTAAGGCGCCAGGTTCTCGAGGGATGGGCGGTAGGGGGCAGGCACAACGAGGCCTCAACTGGGGCATGGTCCGACAAGGATAACACTCCCATGTCAGCCGATGAGACCAACGTTTTCACCAGGGTTGTAACCAAAAGGTGATCAAGCCGTGCGTAAGTCTTGTGCGCGTGAGAGTAGTATGAATAGTCTCTATCTGTGGGGTGTAGATGACGCCAGAGGTCAAGGAGGTCCACTTCCGCAAGCCGTGCCTTACAGCCAGCCGAGAATTCCCCGACCTGTGGAGAGCGCTGCGCTGACCTATCTACTGCGGAATCAAAAACCATATTAAAATCCCCACCAAGGATGATATGTCGGTCTGGCGAAGCGGTGACATCCTCCACAGCCGACTGTAGGAAGCGCTCCTGTTTGTCATTAGGGCTGTAAATGGAGCCAATCGTGAAATTGAGGCCCCCAACTCGGAACCTATGCGCCAGCAGCCTCCCCTTTTGTTCAGCGAGTTTGTGAAGATGCACCCCCTGAAAGTGTCTAGCCACTAGAATCGCCACCCCCGCAGTCTTCGTGTTGCAAGTGGAGAAAAACTGCAGTGGGAACTTGTGAGATCGCAGCCTATGTGTGTCCCGCGCCAGCAAATGTGTTTCCTGAAGAAGGCAAATGTCTGCATGAGCATTTTCCAACAGTGAGAGCACCGCCCGCCGCTTGACAGGGTTGTTCAATCCCCTAACATTCAGAGTTAGGACCTTAAAAACATAGGGAGGCATAGTGGGCAAGGTGCAAGCAAGCGTATGTACGGCGTGTGGAGGCCTTTAGAGGTGTGTGTACCCTCCACCCCCCCCCCAGAAACCAGGTGAAGGACAAGAACCCACGCATGCGCCCCCAGCCCCCCCGTCCCAACAGACCCCAACATATTGCTGACTCCAGTGTGTCCGCTGGCGGCCCAAAGTGGTGACCGCCCCCCTTTCCTAGTTCCAACATCCGCACTGCATCCCCCAACGTCAAAACCAACAGAAAAAGAAGCATCAGAGATATTTAACCCCCGTGCCATGCACTGGACGACCCCCCCTGCACACCCAACACCTGTCCCCCCCATTCGCCACACCCCAACAGAACTGTCCCCGCTCCCGCAACCCCAACCTCCCCCTCTCCAAACTGAGTGAAAAAGAACCATTGTCCATGTCCGGCCTATAAAGGCAAGTCTATGGAAAATCAACAAAGCGGACGTCCAGCCACCACGCAACTCCCGCTCTCCCCCCTCCCCCCTCCCCCAGGCCCCCAAACCTGCAATGTCAGTCAAGCGATGTCGATCTCCCCCCGGAGAATTCCTCAAGCGGTCAACGCCACCTCTTCCGCTGCCGTCTCTCTGGCAACGTCTCGTACCGCGCTGTCCATTTCAGCCCGGATAGTGGGTGAATCAGGCCTCGCCGAGGAAGCGGAGTGTCGGCGACCAGGGACGGTCTGCCATCCGTCTCTGGTGATCCGCCTACGGCGAGGAGTAGGGGCCTCCTCATCAGTCGCCGTGATGCCCAGTACTGCACAAGTGTCCTGGAGGGAACGTAGCTGATGAAGTGTGCCATTCCATCGAAAAATAAGACGGAACGGATGACCCCAAGAGTATTGAGTACCGTGCTCCCGCAAGAAGTCGGTGGCAATTTTGAAGGACTTGCGCTTCTGCAGAGTGACCACCGAAAGATCCTGGAAGAGTGACACGCGGTGGCCCCTGAACTCAAGAGAAGGTCTAGTGCGAGCCGCCCGGAGGATCCTTTCCTTTAAGAGGTAGTCCGGCAGATAGGCTAGGAGGTCAGGAGGGGGTGCCGATGATCTACGTCGTGGACCTACCCTATGCGCTCTATCAATCCTGATAAGGAAGTCGGTCGGCTCCTCCAAAACGTATCTGAACAGGTCCTGCAGGTAGTCCGCCGCAATCCCCCCTCCTCTGCAAGCGGAACACCCCGGACCCGGATGTTGTTCCTCCTGGAGCGGTTTTCAAGATCCTCCACATGCGACTGAAGATCGATTTGCTGGTCGTGAAGTCTGATCACCTCCTGTTGAAGCTGTGCGAGCTCTTCGGCCTGAGCATTTCCCGCCTCCTCCACCGAGGCCACTCGCTCTCCCAGGCCGTCAACCTCTCTCCGGACCTCTCGCACCTCCCCCGCCACCTCCTGCTTCAGCGCCTGGAAGTCCTCTCGGAGAGTGCCAAAGAGCGATTCAAGAAAGGATCTGGTGACTGGTGGCTCCCCTCCGCTCGCCCCCTGTGAGTTGCTCGGTTGTCCCGGGGAATGCTGTCCCCTGTCCTGCCTCGCAGCGCTCCTGTTCAGCATTTCTGGCAGGGTCCGATCCCCTTTCTTGCTTCCTTTGTTACCGGCCATCTTGAGCGCCAGACCAAACTCTCCAGGCTCCACCAAGGACGACAACGACTGCCACCTCACCAGGCCGCCTGCCAGTCGGCCCAACCAGCTGTCCTGGGCCTCCTACTCCCTTTTGCTAATGTCCACCTACGAGGCACTCCCGCGCCGGTCGTTCTCCAAGGGGGCAACTCCGAAAGCTAGAGCCACCCCTGCCAGAGGCCGCAAGCAAAAAACTGTTCACCCGGAGCAAGGCGACCCCTCCGGGCCCTCCCAGTCGAGTTCGTGCCCCACCGGCCTCCTCAAGATCACCTCGATGCCGTCCACTTCGGCGGCCGGGAGCAGCGCCTCGCCGGTCGCGGGTAGCGCAATTCAGGGTCCACACGCACTCCTCACCAGGGCCTCCCATCGTACCCCAACCTTCGGCCCGACCGGCCTCTCAGGCGGCCCGCCCTCAGGCCTGCAGCCTCCTACAGTCTGCACGAAGGGATGGTCGGCAACACGCCTCACCACCTCCACCAGGCCCGGTACAATATTTGCAGCTTATGGCTCCCCAGTGGCAGCTGTGTCGCCCTGTCAGGTCCCCCGCCGAAGGCCCACTTGTTCATATGACCCCCAGCCACTGTCCACATCACACTCCCATCTGGGGCATCAGGGTGGGGGAAGGAGTCCCGACTTCCGCCCAGGCCGTCTCACTCCCGCTGCCGGTGACTCACCAACCGTCTCAGCCAGCTTCCCAGGCTCTACCCGGCACCATGCGGCCTCCGCTCCAGGCCCCCCCGGACCGACCGATTAGGTCCGGGCTCCGACAGCTGCAACAGTCTTTGCGCCCAACCAGGGCCTGCGGCCGTGCCATCCCGGGCCCAGTGCAGGGGAAGCGTGGGCCGACTGCGTCACTGCAAGTGGGGATGTGTCCCGGAGGCCGGACCTTGCCTCGCGCACCAGCACCAGTCCTCCGCCGGACCTCCGAGGGGGGGACTGCCGCAGATTCGGCCTCCCGGCCAGACAGGATGGGGGCGCAGCCTAGCGCCACACCGAGCCTGCCTCACGGCTCTTCACCCGGCTCCACTCCGCCGCTCGGACCGGCCTCTCTCCCGGTGCCGATCACCCCTAGTCCTGGTGGTCTCAACCCGGAGCTCGCGGAGGCAGCAGCCAGGGCCGGCCCAGACCCCGCTCCGATACAGGACGGGCCTCCTCCTTCCCCACCTCCACCGGGTCCGATCCTCTCTGCAACGCCAGCCAGGGTCCACTTCCGGCCGGAGCCTCGGCCCACACCAGCTCGGCGTCAGGGGCTCGCCAAACACGCCTCCGGCTCCACAAGTGCCTCAGGATGCAACTCCGGGGCCCCCCGCTCCTTCCGCCGTCTGCTACTAGCGACGAGGGGGGAGATCAAGGCCAGTGAAGACGGTCAGGGGCCCGGGCTCGGAGGAGATCGCGAGGAGAGCGACCACTCACTCCGCCATCTTGGCCACGCCCCTGGATTCGATATTTAAAACCAATATTGAAGGAGATGAGATTTACGCAGTACAAGCCTGCATTGTTATATTTACAGATGTTGGATTCTCCTCTAATTATGTATTGTACCGCTAGTTTCCTGGCTGCATCTGTAAGAAGTAAGAGACTAAGATTAAGATCGGATTTTTAATGTTGATAGATAATCAATTTCTGTTCTATGTATCGAATTAATGTACTGTTGGGCTCAAATAGAAATGAAATCGTGTAATTACCCCTTTTTAACTGTGTTTTAACTCTTGCCATGTTTAATACTGTATTAATTGGGTTTTTAAAAAAATGTTTTAATTGTTTTAAAAATGTCTAGAATACTTTTATGATTTTAACTAATCGAATAAAGTGGTTTTGACTTGACTACTGTTTTCTCTCTCCGACCGTCACATTTTGACGACAGCGCGTGCTCAGACTCTAGTGCACAGGTTGGGAGACCTTTAAGTGCGTATGAGGCACTGCCCTAGTTTTACGGCCCGCCAGTAGTGAGAGTGTGACGGGCTGTAAGGAGATAGGCAAAAGAAGAGTCTTTGTAGGGTTCAAACTTGGCTTTATTGTACTGTACAGTCTGTCGGTACAGGTCTTCCTGATGTGCAATCTTCGTGGAGACCGGCTTCTCTCCTTCCTGCTTTTGCTGATCACCCCCTCCTCTCTACGCCGGGTCGGGCTCCGCCTTCCTTTCTCGTCGGGATCCGTCTTGGCCCAGGCTCCACCGAAGGGGATGACAGAAACAGAGGAGGAATTAGAATGATGCACGGCACGACTTTCAGAGTTTAGGAAAGGGGGGTGAGGGATCACTCTGTGCTCTAGTCTTTAACGGGAAAGTGAGGGATGTGCACAGGGGGTTTACAGCTAAGGGACTAGGGTACTCCCCTTCTCTGGTGTCGCATCCACCCCGCAACCCTTTCACGCACCTCTGTTAGCCACGCCCCTCCAGGTGAGTGGCTGGGTGACGCGTGGGTGACGGGTGACCTCCTGGACCTGTAGCTCCCGCTGGTCTCCGCAGGAACCCGAGGCGTCGGCTATCCGGCTTCTCCTTCTCGGCAGGTGAGGCTCCCGAATCCGCAGCCGCTCCCTCTTCAGAAGCAACGCCAACCTCGGCTCCGTCTCTCGCCTCCGCCGGTGTAGAATCCTCAATGTTCTCCTTCCTCTTCCCCACAGCTACCGGGCTCTCGTCCCAGGACACGCCGCCGTCTGGGGCTCTGTTCCATGCCTCTCCTCCGCTCCACGCTGCTCCTCTTCTCTCCGCCTCTCCTCCGCTCCCCGCTGCTCCTCTTCTCCCCCGCTGCTCCTCCGCTCCCCACTGCTCCTCTTCTCCACGACTCTTCTCCACTCCACGATACTCCACTGCTCCACGCCTCACCTCCTCTCCAATCCGCTCTGACCGCTCCTCCGGTGTATAGACACCCCTGTTCCTGCAGCTGGGCGTCTTTTAAGGTGCTGGCGGTCTCCTCCTCCTCGTTACCTGCTTGGGCCAGTTAAAGGGACCATGTTCCATTTCTTCTTCGTCACAGCTGTACCTCTCTTCCACTCGATTCCAGCTCGTGGTCTCAGACACCTGTGGACACAAGAGGGGGGGGGGGGTCACAGTTTACGGGCTCACTCCGGGTTACAGGGGGCGGGGGCCACGCCTCCCTGTTACAGAGAGGTAGCAGCGAAAAGTGGCTCTGCCATCGGCAGCCAGGTGATTTCCTCACTTTGTCTGTCTACGGTCCTCACAGAGGTCTGAACTCCCCAAGGCCACATTCACCACAAAAGCGCAGCCATAGCATCTTAGTCTAGAGCACATGGGTAAGGCATGCCCAGCCTTACTCCACCAATCACACTCTACGCTGTGAGTAGAATATGAGGCACTCAGCGGGGATACCCTAACAGCAGGGCCACTGTAAGTATGAGGCAGGGAGGGTCACATAAAGCGGAAGGGTTGAGTGAATTATGCATCAAGAAAAAGCAAATTATGTGGCACATTTTGTGACAGTATAACTTCATTTTGTCATTTTTAAACTTGTTAACACTGGGCATTAGTTGCACCTCATTAGTACTAGTTAAACACCCAAATAAAGCATCAAACTACAGAAAGTTGGTCAGTCAACCTTTGCAAAGGACTTTCAACTGCCCGGCAACATGTGTTGTTGCGTTTTTACTAACTTTTGAACCGTTTGAGCTAGAAACAATTGTTTTCTTAAACTCTGCAAACTATGCGGCATATGTTGGATTATGCAACAAATGCAGCAAATATACAATTTATGCGAAAATCGCGGCACAATTACATAATTCCAGTGCCCTGCCTATCAGTAACATGGATGTAAACTTTCAGCTGTTTGGCTATCTATACCATTGGGTGGAAGAAAATTATTTTTAAAGAATATATCCCTGAGTTGCATGAGAAATCTGTAATGTTGCGGCAATGCGGGCAAGTGCCCAAAACGAGTTGCTCTACCCCTCAATGAGTAAGACTCGGAAGAGCTGTATAATAATTGCTACTCATGGATACATCTTACATATGCCTGCTCGTTGCGCCTCCTCCCTGCTCTGGACTACAGTGGTAACTACCCATGGATTCAGCCCCTCTCCTCTTAGCATTCATGCTTCCTAACCCACCTGGATATCCCCCTCTGTACTGACTTATGTTGAACACTTAATTTCCATTCGTTTTCTGTTTGTGTTATCTTTCTTTGATAAATGCAACTTATTAAATCAAAAATCATCAATTGATGTACACCATGTCAGAGCAGTGCCTATGTTAAAATATACTCTTTTATTCAAATGTGACTAATCTTTCTGCTTAGTAATGTACTTAACAGCAACTGATCTAGCAGTCCATCACTATAATCCAATAATTATTTGAAAAGACTATGCCTCAATCTTGTTATTGTGTCAGAGCGCGCTATAAAGTCTGAGGTCTCCTGGCGCTTCTGACTAAATTATAAGATGGAGGGGGGTGTGGGCAGATGGTACTCAGAAGGTTCTAGAAAAGAGCAGAGTCTCCAGGTGTTGTCTAGATGTGACTTGCCATGAGATGCACAGGAGTACACCTAGAAGAGAGTTCCAAAGGGAAGGTGCAGGAAAATGAAGCCCGCGTCTTGTCTTACTGAGCCCTGGGATGCAGAGGAGCTTCAGACTAGAACAGAGAGTGAGAGCTGAATAGGTACAGTGGCTGGAGCACCATGTGCAAAGCATAGTGGCATGGGTGTCCGCAGGGGGCAGGGCCGGCTTTAGCGCTGGTGGCACCCAGTGTGACAATGTTAGTTGGCGCCCCCAATTACCACCTCCACCACGGATTCTCTCACTAGCACCCTTTAACAGTGACCAAGTCTCCATAACCACTCTCTCTCAGATGCATTGAATTCGTTTTATAGCGCTACTCATACCATTAAAGTATGTCCAAGTTCATTGCATCACACACACATTACACTGACAATCAATCATACTTGTGTAAATCAGTGTATAGGAAATGTTACATAAGCCAAAGGACTAAAAGTGTAGGAGTCATCCGTACTGGTAGGCAGTATAGTTTAGGAGTGCTTGGTGTGGAGAAGGACAAATTCAGAGTCGAAAAAGAAACAGCATAGTTGGGAGTGTTCTTTAATGATAAGAATCCATTTCTTCCAAAATTAACCCTTTTTGCAACATTAATCAATGTTCTAAATGTTCTATACTTAGCAGAGTGTATGCACTTCTATGGTGAAAGTTAATACCTCACTCTTCTATATTAGGACTTTAAGTTATACATTGAAAGTAACAAAAGGATGGCTCTTTTAAAAGCAGTAACCTGCTGATCTATTTACATTAAATGCACTCTGTAATCTACTTGGTACACGTTCTTTGCGGTAGGCATATTAACCCTCTATACTACCTTCACACAAGTCAATAACCTCAACTACACAAAACTCTGATCTCTGGCTAGGAAGAACATTAATCACAGGATTTATCTTGACATTTATGTGAGGCCCCAAATTGCAGGAGCACAGGTGCTTTTAAAATCATAATTAAGTTGGAAACACGGCGCCCCAAGAAAGCCAGACCCCGGTGCGATGGCACCAGTCGTACCGCCCTAGAGCAGGCCCTGGCATGGGGGGGCAAGGATGGGCGCTCCAGGGGGGGCAAGCACCCCTCCTTGCCCCCCCCCTATGGACACCCATGTTTCCTCTGCCCCAACAAGACAACTTCTCTGACCAATATTAAGGGAGATCGCCACTGCTGTCCAGAGTCAGGGTAGCCTATGACTTTTGCAGTTGTCTCATCATCTTTTTGAACATTTCACCAAGTTCCGAGCTATCCAATCTGATTTAATAACTGCTTAACTATTTCTGTCGAGTCCACACTCCCAAGCGATTTTTGTAGTCTGCATGTGGCTAGGGAAGATTGTGATCTATCGGTCAGCTCCTGATTTTCTGATATATGTGCCAACTGGATGCCTGTGTAGTTAAATAGTCCTGCTACTGTGGCTCTGACACTAATATACATTAGGGATTGTGAAGTGCTGTTAGGCTTGGGTGTGCCTTTTGATGATCGATAGGGTGACCAGAATTTTAAAGCTGAAAACTGGGACATTTCACACAAACAGAAAATGGCCTATACATAGCTGCCAAGATTTCAGATTGCTATGTGTGACATTTTCAAAATTTCAGTGCAATCAGGGCACAAGTCTTAAAAAAAAAAGTGTGGGGACTAACCTAGTTAGGCAGTATGCAAGTGACATCATGGAGCGCGACATCACACATGCCAACACAGGAATTGACATCACACAGGGCATCACAGGAATTGACATCACAGAAAGGGACCTCACACATAGCATCACAGGAATTGACATCATAGAAAGTGGCATCATAGACAGTGGCATCATAGACAGTGGCATCACAAGCCACAACTTTACAGGAAGTGGCATCACAAGAAGTGACATCGTAGAAAGTGGCATCACAAACCACGACTTTACAGGAAGTGGCATCACAAGAAGCGCCAGGATGCCCGTCGGGTGACAGAATGCGCTTTATAAGTGTGTTATACATACATACGTACAAGTGACATTGATCTAAAGCCTTCACATATATGTTTAGCAGGTCTATCATGTGTACATTTCAAGTTCAAGTTCAGGGATTTATATAGCGCACTACTCACCCAGAGGGTCTCAAGGCGCTTGGGGAAGGGGGGTTCAATTTTTGTCGAACAGCCAGGTTTTAAGTTCTTTTCTGAAGGAGATGTGGTTTTGAGTAAGGCGGAGGTGAGTGGGGAGTGAGTTCCAGGTTTTGGCCGCCAGGAAGGAGAAGGATCTGCCACCCATGGTGGATTTTCGGATGCGCGGGACTGCTGCGAGGGCTTGATTGGACAATCTAAGTTGGCGGGTGGGTGTGTAGAAGGACAGTCGAGTGTTGAGGCATTCGGGTCCTAGTTTGTAGAGGGCCTTGTGTGCGTGGGTGAGAAGACGGAATGTAATTCTCTTGTTGACAGGAAGCCAGTGGAGGTCTTTTAGGTGTCCGGTGATGTGATCTTGGCGAGGGATGTCCAATAGGAGTCTCGCTGATGAGTTTTGGATGCGTTGGAGTTTTTTCTGTAATTTTGCTGTGATTCCGGCGTATAGTGTGTTACCATAATTCAGTCGACTCGTGACCAGTGAGTGGGTGACAGTCTTTCTTGTTTCGAGGGGGATCCAGCGGAAGATCTTTTTGAGAATACTATACGTTGAAGCAGGAGGATGAGACTGCATTGACTTGTCTGGACATCGAGAGAGAGGAGTCTAGGATGAAGCCCAGGTTGCGTGCGTGGTTTGTGGGTGTGGGTGCTGTGCCCAGAGCGGAAGGCCACCAAGAGTCGTCCCAGGCAGAGGGGGAGGATCCTAGGATGAGCACCTCCGTTTTGTCTGAGTTGAGTTTTAGGTGGCTATGTTTCATCCATTCGGCTACTTCTTTCATGCCTTCGTGAAGATTGGTTTTGGCGGTGTTAGGGTCTTTGGTGAGGGAAAGGATTAACTGGGTGTCGTCGGCGTAAGAGATGATGTTAAGGTTGTGTTGACGTGTGATGGAGGCGAGTGGACTCATGTAAACGTTAAAGAGGGTGGGACTGAGTGATGATCCTTGTTGTACTCCACAGATGACTTCAGTGGCCTCTGAGTTGAATGGGGGAAGTCGGACTCTTTGAGTTCTCCCGGCGAGGAATGAGATGATCCAGTCCAAGGCTTTTCCTTGTATGCCGATGTTGCTGAGGCGTTGTATAAGGGTGCTGTGGCAGACTGTGTCGAAGGCGGCAGAGAGGTCGAGTAGGATGAGGGCCACTGTTTCTCCGTTGTCCAGTAGCGTTCGGATGTCGTCTGTAGCTGCGATGAGGGCGGTTTCGGTGCTGTGTTTGGCTCGGAAGCCGGACTATGAGGGGTCGAGGGAGTTGTTGGATTCAAGGAAGGCGGCGAGCTGGCTGTTGACGGCATTCTCAATGACTTTGGCAGGGAAGGGGAGGAGGGATATGGGTCGGTAGTTTTTGAGGTCAGAGGGGTCTGCTGTGGGTTTCTTCAACAGGGCGCTGAGTTCGGCGTGTTTCCAGCTTTCTGGGAAGGTGGCAGAGTTGAACGAGCAGTTGATGACATGATGACGGAGATGGAGTGCGATGATGGAGTCAGCTTTGTTGAAGATGTGGTGGGGGCAGGGGTCGGTTGGTGAGCCAGAGTGGATTGAGTTCATTAGGCGGATGGTGTCTTCGGTGGTGATTGGGTTCCAGGCGCTGAGGTTGTTAGTTGGCGGTGTAGGATCTGAGGGGGGTGGGGAGGGTTGTTCGCAGGGAGTGTTCTCGAAGCTGTTGTGAATGTCGGCAATTTTGTTGTAGAAGAAGGAGGCTAACGCATCGCAGAGGTCTTGGGAGGGAGTGATGTCGTTAGATGCTGCGGCGGGATTGGTGAATTCTTTGACAATGTTGAAAAGTTCCTTGCTGTTGTGGGCGTTGTTGTCGAGACGATCCTTGAAAGCTGATTTCTTGGTGGATCGAATCAGTTGGTGGTGTTTGCGGGTGGCCGCCTTGAGGGTGGCCATGTTGTCGGTGGTTGGGTTTTTTCTCCATGTTTTCTCTAGGGTGCGACATAGCTTCTTGGATTTTTTAAGGTCATCATTGAACCAGGGGGCCTTTTTGCTGCCTGAATTGATCTGGTGCTTTTTCAGGGGTGCTAATTAGTCAGCGCTGTGGGTGATCCATTGCTTGAGGTTGGTGGCCGCTTGGTTTGGGTCCAATGAGAGGGTGGGAGGGTTTTGGTTGAGTGATGTGAGGAGTTGGTCAGAGGTGATTTTGTTCCAGTTTCTTCGAGGAATAGGTTGTGGGCGGTTGTGGGGCAAGGTGGTTTTGTAGCTGAAGTGAACACAGCTGTGGTCCGTCCAATGGAGAGCTGTGGTGCGGTCGAAGGAAATGTGCTTGCTGGAGGTGAAGATAGGGTCGAGCGTGTGCCCGGCTACATGGGTGGGGGTGTCCACAAGTTGTTGGAGTCCGAGATTGGCCAGGTTGTCCAGAAGGGAGTTGGCGTTGCTGTTGTGTTTGTTTTCAAGGTGGAAGTTGAGGTCTCCTAATAGAAAGTAGTTCTCGGAGGCGAGGACATGTGGGCTGACGAAGTCAGTGATGTCATCGCTGAATTGAGTGCGGGTTCCTGGGGGCCTGTAGATGAGGGTGCCTCTAAGTGTGGTCCTAGGGTCGGTGTGGATCACGAAGTGGAGATGTTCGGCGGTTGCAAGATTGTCGGAGCTGGTCGTGATTTTGATGGTGTTCCTATGGATGATGGCGATGCCTCCTCCTGTTAGGACGGTGCGGTCTTTTCGGATGATCTTGTAAGCGTCCGGTATGGCTATGGCGATGTCGGGTGCTGATGATGTGTTTATCCACGTTTCTGTAAGGAAGGCGATGTCCGGTGATGCAGTGTCGAGTAGGTCCCAGAGTTCAGTGGCGTGTCTGTGGATCGAGCGGGTGTTTATCAGGATGCACTTCAGGTGGTTAGAGTCGGAGCTATGTTTGGAGGAAGTGGATTTGGAGAGGGTCCTGAAGCAGGTGAACTTGCAGGGGTGACAGGCGAATGGGCCGTGGGTACTTCCTGGGGTGGCTTCGCAGCATTGTGGTGTGCGTCCGGGGTTGAGGGCGAGGAGAGTTGCGACATCATATGTGAATCTAGTGGGCTGGGTACGGCGGGGGCCAGGGGGTCTGGCGCTGGGCGCGGTCCAGGCGCGGACGGGCTTACCTTCGGCGCACATAGGGCGCGACCGCTGCGCGTAGGTCCATCTGTCATAAATGAAGAAGTGGAGGGGGGCGGAGCGTGGGCGGGGGAGCTGGGAGGCGGGAGCATAGGGGGAGGGACGGGCTGCAGGCACAACAAAATGGTCGAAACAACAACAAAAGGACAACAGGACGCTATGGGCGCAATCAGGCAGCAATTGTGCTCAGGAGGCAATGCGGGTAATGCGAGCTAGCGGTGGAGCACACAGGCACAATTTAGATATAATAAACAACCAAAGCAATGCGGAGCGCTACGCCACAGACCGGGTGCAAATTCAATCAAATTAAAGGTATGGCAGTGGGGAGAAGCAGCGCTACGATACCAGTACAGCGCTACGAGGTCAGGAGGAAGGGTGGAGCGACCGCTTCACAAGGAGT
>NW_028253004.1:0-1000 GCF_964263255.1 Lissotriton vulgaris
TCAACAAGCGCATGAGTAGCCGAGCTCCGGTTAAGCTGAAAGTAATTAAGCATGGGCGATAAATCCGTTCCGCTCGCGGACTTTGCGGATTTTCGGTAAATTCCCAATCCGCGAGATTCGCAAATTTCCCGCAAAATCCGCAAATTCGCACGCAACAGATTTTTTTTTCTCAGTGATACAATTTTGCGGCTTGCGGCGTTCACTTACCATCATTCAGCGTTTGGCGAGTAGTTTTTTTCGATATTTTACGAGTGCTGCACCATTTTGGATCTTGCTGCGGGATCCCGCGGGAGTTTGGCGACCGCGATTACGTCATCGTGGCTTGCCACCTTACACAGCGAGAGTTTGTCAATGCGAGTACGCCGTGATCACATATCGCGTGAGTTCACAATTGCGAACACGTAGATGCGGCGGGCAGCAACAATCTCGCACTCGCGAAAATACAAAATTAGCAATTCTGCACAAGAAATCCACCAGCAAGCAGCATAAACCTTCTGAAAATGATGATTTTTATCAGAATAACTCCTCAGGTTGACATTTGCCTGCACTTTATTTGCAAGGAGTCCATTTTGGGGAGGGGGGTGGGAGGAAGGAAGTGCCCCACAGTCTCCAACTTCCTGTTCTGTCCAGCAGGCTCCTCCCAGTGCTTTCTTCATGTGCTGGTCACTTTCATTCGGATTCTTCACCTGGAAGGATTACTTTTTGTGGATGCTGCTGGATATTTGGATTTGAGGCCTTTTTGACTTTCTTTGGATCACTTTTGGATTAGAAATTTCACAAGTAAGTTTTTTTGGGGCATTACAATTGCTGCAACTACAATGTTGGAATTTTCGATTTTTGGGCTGTTGTTGGGGCCTTTTGCCCAGGGGTACTCAGTGGTGGGTGGACTGAGTCTTTCTGTGGGGTCTCTTTAATAAAAACATCATGGAGGGCCTGGATGGCTTGGGATTGTGCTGATTTTTCTGTGATTTTCGTTTTTTTGGCCTGTTGTTGTTGCCTT